>NC_044908.1:72164288-72381959 GCF_001633185.2 Quercus lobata
AGTACCCATTTGAAGATTCACACTAGCAACTTTAATGTAACCAGATTGTAGCAACTTCACCTTGATCATTGGATCTTTAGAACTTTGAACTTGGATCTCTAGTTCATGCTTGACAAGAGCTTGAAAAATCTCTAATGCTTGTGTAAAATACACGACTCTCAAAAAGTCTATAAAAACTTGCCCTAGATTGCTTTTATACCTGGTATGAAAACCAAGAACCCTAGATCAAAAAAGTTGGCTGAAATGAATTGGAAACCTGATTTTACATGAATCTCTATCAATTGAGATCTTGTTTTGATTGATCGAGTCTAGTGAATCTCGATTGGTTGAGTAGGGATCGAGTTGGTGTCGAGATTCCAGAAACTTGGGTCTTCTTGGGTAGAACCTTGGTCTTGTCTTGGACTTGAACATACTTCAAAATACACTCAAGACACATTAAGGGCCCGTTTGATACATGTGTTTAAAAATTAAAAATTGTTATTTGAAAACATTTGTGAAAATACGTGTGGGTGAAAAAGTGTGTAGAAATACGTGTAATGTTGTTTAAGAATTGAAAATGATTGTTTGAAAACACAAACCAAACACCCCCTAAGATTCCCTAAGTTGATTACAAATGGTCACGGTTTCCCAACCTAGTCCTATGGACTCAATAACATGTGTATCCCATAGATTTAGATTAGGTTTCCTAGGTCTTTGACTTAACATAACATCCCATTAATCTAGGCTCGGTTTCCTCTGTCCGATCATAACACCATCTGAGATGGAATATGTACCACTTCCACTTGACACACATGTTGGCTTTACAAGCTATGTCGCTTTCAACAGACAAGGAGTACATTAAGTATTTCCATATTCCAAAAAACTGAGTATATTTTCCCGTAAAATTATTAAAAGTGCATTTATTTGTTGATATCTTTCGATGATGCTACTGAGTTGCCTTCTTGTGCATTAGAATTTAAAGCATGCAGGTTAAAAATTTAGGCTTCAATAGCCACTCAATGTGTGTATCCTTTATCATTAGAAATATGGTTTTGTTCTTCAAAGCATCTCATGACTGCATAGTAGAAGCATTGCTGGCAATCATTCTAAAGTTTTGGCTTTTCTTTTATTTTGCAGATCAAAACGGAACATTTCCACCAGCACCAGCACCACAGTAATTCAAACCATCTAGACAAGCTCTCAGTTTGAAATGAATGTTATATTTTTGCTTTATGCTTCAAACACTTCAAGTTGACTTACAATTACATTCCCCCCCCTTCTCTCTTTTGCAGAACAGGTGTTGGAGATTTCTTCTCTGAGATATCTACTCAATTTGTGTATCATTTATTATTCGCAAGCCAATATGGTTTTGCTCTACAAAGCATCTCACGTCTGCGTAGTTCTAAACTTTTGGCTTTATTTTTATTTTGCAGATCAAAATGGAACATTTCCACCGCTACAGTAAGTCTTGCCATCTAGACGTGCTCTCAGATTGAAATAACTGTTATATTATTGCTTTATGCTTCAAAAACTCCTTCAAGTTGACTAACAATTACATAAAATTTTCCATTTTTTCCCCCTCTCTTTTGCAGCACAGGTGGTTGAGTCTTCTCTCGAAAATTTCTTCAGTGTTTCTTATCTGTTCTCCCTTTTGCTGTATGGGGTCAAAAGTTATATGCCAAATATGGGCTTTAGTGTTATTTATGATAAAGTACCACTTATTTCAAAAGTTTAAGCTAGACATAGGATTTCAGTTCAGAATCAGTTACTCTAATATAAACTACCATTAGATCCAAAAATTTAAGTTGATAGAAATGGTGAATTTAATATAGTAACTGTTATTCCAATAATTTCAAGCTTACATTGCGGTGGCATTTTAAGAAGGTATTTCAAGTGGAGCCATTGCTGGCATGTCTATAGCAGCAGTTGCTGGAGCATCTATTTTGGCATTTTGTCTGTATGTGGGGGTATATGGAAGGAAGAAGAAGAAGGAGGAGGTTGTGGAGATATCAACTCTCCTTGCAATATCCCAACACCAGTATGTTCAACATAGACATGGTAATATTTATGCTTTGGTGAACCATCTTATCGATTTTAATTATTTTAAGAGAGACATTTAAATTTGAAATGATCATTTGGTAAGTGTCACTCATTTCTATATGAATAATGATAAGAGTTAACTATCATGAGTTGCAAAACTTATTTTTGGAACATGCCTTTTCTCTGCATATTTTTCCATGCTTTGATTTTCATTTATTGCATATATTTTATTTCTCAAATTATGAGAATTATGAATTTGGATGAATAGATACTTCTTGAGCAGCATCATAAGACCCATAAAGAAATTTTCAATGAAGAGAGTTTACACCTTCATTTTATAGCACATTGGATGTGTTGAAGCATAGTCTTGGGTATTGCCTCCATGCATGAAACATGCACCCCATTTACCATATGCATCCAACCCACAATTGTGTTTATAATAAAGCCTGATAATAAGGCATACCTCAAGATGTTGACTTCAAATGCCTTCAAAAGCAGAGCCAAACAACAAAAATAGGTGACTCTCCCTCAGTGCGTATTGCTTTATTGCTTTCTTGGCTACCACCTCTTGCCTAGGACTTACTGGCGGCAATATGGGTTAGAAATGGTGAAGCTACTCTTTGTGGCTACGATTAGAGCTAGTTTAGTAACATCATTTGACAGCCTTGCTAACTCATCTGTTATTGTGTCAAACTATTTGTAAGGTTCCAATAGGAAAACACTTAAAAATTGCAAAAGGGTGTACCATATGCATCATTTGCAAGCTCATGTTTCTCTCACATTTTTCCAAAATTTATAATCACATATAATGAGTTTTTTCTTGCAATGACATAGCTTTTGTACACAATTCCAAAAGAAAGCTTCAGAATTGGTTTCTTTTACTGGTGCTCCTTCGTCATGGCTCACAGGTATTACCATGGACAAATCTGTTGAGTTCTCATATGAAGAGCTTGCAAAAGCCACTGATGACTTCAGCCTGGATAATAAGATTGGGCAAGGTGGCTTTGGATCTGTCTACTATTCAGAATTACGAGGAGAGGTTTGTTGAATCTTACATTGTTGTCTGGCTGTCATACTTCAGAATCTGAGTCATATATACATTCAAACCATGATGTAACATGAGCCTTCTTGGCTTGAAAGCACCATAGTAAGAGCAAAAGGTCCACCCCATCTCTGAAGTCTCACGGCATTTAGACATCCATACTGTCAGAACTTTAGAATCTAATCATAAAAATTCAAACCGTTGTATGTCATAGCAGTCCTCTTTGAGAATTCAAAAACCATATAATTTTTTCACATTTACTCCAACACCATGATAAACTACAACTTATTTCTAAATCTTAAGCTGTTAAGAAATCATAAATTTAAGCATTTAAAATTTATTCTAACAGACTCTTTCGTCCTACTATCATGCAGAAAGCTGCAATTAAGAAGATGGATATGCAAGCATCTGAAGAATTTATTTCTGAACTGAAGGTTTTAACTAATGTTCATCACTTGAACCTGGTAATATGCTTTCCCTGTAATTTTATTCTCTATTTCAATTTATTTTGGTAGATTTCAAATTCAAAATAAATCCTATTGATGGCTCAGGCATTATGCCAACATGGTTAGAGACTGGGAGCAGATTGTACATTAGAAAACTCAGTCAGAATCCTCTAGCTGATCGATTCTGCACCTTGTCCAATCATGTTGTTGTCGGAAAAACTGGTTTTGCATCTCATACAAAACCCACAATAGAAGCAATACAAGGATCTACTTCATTCATGAGAGATAACATGTAACCTTGAATTCTAGAACAAAGAAAAGAAAGCGTACCTTAGTGCAGTAAAATTCAAAAACAAGATTTGAGAATACCTTCAATCTTCATCCCAATTCCACATAGTGTCCAAGATGAGTGGTCTCTCAATTAATTTTCCTTTAGAAAAGTGAATTCCAAAAAAAACTTGTACAGAAAAACTGCTTTCTCTTCTTTTAATCATACATACTTTTTACCTACTTTGGTAGTTACTTTATTTAATAACTATTATTAAATAAATAACTGATTATCTAATTGGGTTATCTTTTTGGGCCAGCCCAATTGGGCTTAAGTGTGTGGCTTGGGATGAGACCAAATGGACTAATAAGACTTTAGCTCCAATGGGCCTCACACTTATCTGTCAACTCTTGACAACTCCAAAATTACCATTAATTATATAACAAGTATCACTATAGAAATATAATTGCACTCTAGATTTTATTAATAAATTATATCCCAAGACTCTAATATGATATCATTTAACCCCTCCATAAAACATTCATAGTGAACAAAGTCATAATAAACTGTCATCTTGTAAACAACTATTTTATTCCTTGAGTACCCAGTTTAATCTTTTAGTTATTCATATTTATGAAATCTAATTTAATAAAATATGAACTTTAGTAACACTTTACTAAAGTGACCGACCCTAAATAACCAGTTTCATTAAACTTATCTCAATGGGATATTTCATGTCTCTATAGAAAGAGATTATGGATTCCATCTTGAAAATATGTGTTGCCTCAATACTATGTGTGGTTACCCAATATACTAAGATTTTAACCGTGAAACTAGATTTCACTCTTGATATACCAAAGTAACCTAAATTTCTTGATCGGGTTTACTATTCTCTTAGGATTGAGAGTCTATGAAATTAGAAGTCGTGAGATTAATTATTCAGGTGATAGCTGTTAATTGAATAATTAATTTCACAGCGGTCCAGTTCAATGTCTTACACACTTAAGACATATCAGCACATCAACTAGAAGTCTCCACTTCTATGATCCAGACAAACCATCTTAGTTGATGCGTTATAGTCTTTGCAAATAAAACGCCTAATTTCATCACCGACTACGAACTATATTTTGAGTTTACAAGGAACTTGTGATTTATGTATTTTGTAACTAAATCACGTACAATACATCTTAAGAACTATGATAATGTTCTATTAGTTCATTTATAAATAGTCTCATATAATTAAACAATTTAATTATTTATAACATGTCAATAAATTGGATTTTAGGGCATAAACCCTAATAATTGTAACTAGTTACTGATGATTAATATTCCAAGTAAATGTATATGACAATCATAAGTACTTGGCTTACTTTATTATTCGTATTTCATTGGTTGTTAAGAGGCTTATACACTTTTCTAAGCTCTTTGCCATAATGCTCTTTGACATGATACTTTGCTCAGAAGAAAAGCTGGCTTCAGATTTTGGTATATACATAACTATTAGGAACTTTTTGTCAAACCAGTATTTGCTTTCTGTGAGTGCTTAGCTAATATCAAGTTGCTGATTTTGCCCAACTAACAGTTGCATCGTTCAATTATCTTAAGGTGACTATTTGTTTCTATGTTAAACTTCATGCAGGTTCGCTTATTAGGATATTGCGTTGAGGGCTCCTTTTTCCTAGTTTATGAGTATATCGAGAATGGCAACTTAAGTCAACATCTGCACAGCTCAGGTGAAAATGAAAATGCATCTGCCTACTCAACATCTCATTTCTATCAATGTATGTTCATGACTGCATATTGTATCTTTGGTTTTCAGGAAGGGATCCATTGCCATGGTCTACTAGAGTGAAAATTGCATTGGATTCTGCAAGAGGAATTGAATACATCCATGAGAATACCGTTCCAGTCTACATCCACCGTGATATTAAATCAGCAAATATACTGATAGACAAGAACTTCCAGGGAAAGGTATTCTTGTTTTGACGTAGTAGGCCTGACATCACCGTCATTATTCTAAATTTTTTTGGTACAGGTTGCAGATTTTGGGCTAACAAAATTGACTGAATATGGAAGTGCTTCGCTGTACACACGTCTAGTGGGTACATTTGGATACATGGCTCCAGAGTAAGAATTTCCTAATCTTTTTTTTTTTTCAATGTTTCATTACATTTATTTGTTTACTCTTTTGAAACAGAAAATTTTCATTTGCACATTATAAAGTAGCGAAATTTGTATTACATATCCATGTTTGAGTTATTTTTCTAATTTTATTTACTTACGTTCTTGAACCTTTCTTGCTAAATGCTAATTTTCAAGACATCGTAGGTAGCTTTTTCTCATCTGTGTTTAGTTGCAAGGATTGCTTTGTCCATCATTATATGGACCATACAAAGAATAAGGAGCAGTATCTATACACACAATTCTTTAGATGATTTTTTTTTTTTTTTTTTTTTTTTTTGTGTGTGTGGTGTGTGTGTGTGTGTGGGGGGGGGGGGGGGTGGTGGTTCAATTAGTTTTTTCCTCCATGCATGAGCCTAAATTGTGAATTTGGTGCATACCAGGATACCACTGACAGGAAAACTAATTGTGAACTCAAGGATCTTTCCAAGTTTTATAATACAAAAAAAGAAGAAGTTAAACTGAATGCAAAATTTTGTGTGCAGATATGCTCAACATGGTAAGATTTCCCCAAAGATAGATGTATATGCTTTTGGAGTTGTCCTCTATGAACTAATATCAGGCAAGGAAGCTATTGTCAACACAGATGAATATGTTCCTGAATCAATGGGACTTATTGCTTTGGTTGTTTTCTCTGCCCTTCCTCTGCTTACTATTTGTGAATGTAGTTCAAGAATTACTTATTTGAGAATTTACCCAAATTTTATCTATTGATATGATGCAGTTTGAAGATGTACTTAGCCAGCCTGACCCAGAAGAAGATCTTCATAAACTTGTGGACCCTAGACTTGGTGATGATTACCCGTTTGACTCTGTCCAGAAGGTGATTTCTCATTCACAATAAGCATGCAAATTATGGACTATTAGTCTTATTTCTACCAAGAGTCTTATAGCTTAGTGGCATAGCCTTCTCTCCTTTATTAGTAATACCAAGATTTGAATCCACCTCCCTATCGTTGTAAATTATAACTATCAAGTTATCAACCAAAAAAAATTCTTATTTCTAAAAAGCTTTTGTGGCTGATTTGGCTGCAGCTGGTCCAGCTTGCCAAAGCTTGTACACAAGAAAATCCTCAACTAAGGCCAAGCATGAGGTCTATAGTGGTTGCACTAATGTCGCTTTCATCTTCAACTGAGGATTGGGATTTTGGTTCTTCCTATGAAAATCCTGCTGTAGTCCATCTAATGACAGGAAGATAACCATGAAGACTCATGCTCATTAGTGATGCATGCCTTGATAAATGATAAGTGACCCCATGAAGAAAAAGTCCTAATTAACAATTGTTTTGGATATGTCCATCCTCTGTAAATATCTGTCAATAAGTACCATAGGTGATTTGAGAGAAGGTGGAACAAATGTAGATATTGTGTAGTAGTTTATGTCAATTTGTCTTCAGTTTTTCAAGATTTTTCTGTGCCACCATTCATTGTGAGTTTTTTACCTGGTGTTTATACATCTTTGCTCAGCATATTAATTCATGTTAAGGCTTAGACATGTTCCAACTTCTATTTGAACTTATTCCCCCTTTTTTTTTTGAAATTAGAGGCATAAATTAAGTACAACACCATCTAGAGTAACTAACACCCCATGTATCAGCCAACAATTATGGCATAAAATAGCATTAGGAGGATGCAAATAAAACACAAAAGAGTCCAACTACTTCCTTCCTTTAGCTAAAAGATTTGTGCAATGGTTTCCTTCTTGATGTGCAACCTGGAGTTGTAAAGCCTCAACTTGTTCCATTCTTCCTACTAGCTGAATCCATGCATCTGGGCCATGGTTGCATTATTTAGTATTAGTTTGGAAGAAAACAAGAGGCAGACAAAGATGAAGGAAATGTGTGATCAGCCACTATAAAATTTAAAGGCGTCCTATCTAATGCAACACAGGGCTTTGATGTATGTGTCAGCTGATATGGATAAAAGTGTGCCATGCTATGACAAAGGATTCTTGTCAGAAATCTCATATACAACAAGATGAAAGAGTTACTTCAGAAAATTTGATTTTGTTGTGTTAGAATATCAGCTCAACGGGCTTAGGTCCATTGTAATATAGTACTGCACTTTACTTGTAAACAACACATACTCTTGCCAATGCATAAAAAGGTCTCTTGTACACTGTTAGCATGTTACACACAGTCAATATATATTGTCGGTTTCATTTCTTGTATTTAAACTCCAGAGGGTTATTATCTATGTATTTAACACATTGGTGTCTATGTTGTATTTCATTTTCTTTCTGGCTTTCACACATAGATGTAGCTATAGCCTTCAAACAAGTAAATTAAACTACTTCTTGCTGAGGAATTTTAGAACAACCAAAATGGCAGTCCGCAATCAGAATATACAAATTTATCACACTTCACAAGTAAATATGGCATATTGTTTGGTTATGATAATGTGGTTGCCGTCCATTGATCAAATGTCGTGCTCTCACGTCTGTCATCTTCACCAAAATATTGTACTTTTAGACAAGATGCTATATTTTGTAGTCTTTATGCAATAAAATTGCCTTCATTATGTTTCATTGGAAGAAATTTGGAGGCTGTCCGTGTAAGATTTCCTAATGCATATTATTTTCTCAACAGAAATTTGGAGGTTGTCTTTGTAAAATACCTCTAGTTAATATTGTGAAAAGTTTGGAGGTATAAAAATAAAACTTGAAATATATTTTATAAATAAAAATCTCTATTCAATCATAAGTATATTTTTATTTTGCTTTATAATATTGCTAATTATGAAGTTTCAGTCCCTATCATTGTCTTTTGTGTATGAATTCTAGTTTTTTCTGCAACTCATTATTAGTGTCTTCAATCTCTGGGTCTACAAGGTAGTCCAAAGAAACTATTTTTCATTTTCAGTTTTGCAGTAATGGGATAGTGCTATGTATTTTCATAATTAAGTGCTTTATACCTCCAAATCTTAGTAAGGAGAATTCTGTGTTTAGCTTTGATATCCATGAAATCTTTAGAAAGCTTTACCTAATCAAAACTGTGTGATTACCATCTGCTGGCCTCAATAAGCCAAGGAAAACTGCATCGAATAATTTTAGAATCATTAGACAATAGACTGTTAGTTTTTGAATGTTAAGTCTAGATACTTTTTATAAAATGTCTTTGCAATACTTAAATTCTCCTGGAATAATTATAAAGCCCAGATATTATAAGGGATTCTATAGTATTAGACTATTAGCCATGTGACAAAACTATGTCCAAATGTGAAAGCTTTTGGATTTATTGTTATCGTGTTGTTTAAGACTATGCTGTCATGTTTCAAAATTTCAATCGCTCTTAAACATAAATGTTATGCAAATTTCTCTTTATAGTTTGATATTGCTATCTCTCTTTCAATAATTAATATTAATATCTACATATTATTTTATATGTGTTTTTTTTTTTTTTTTTCCTATTAATTATAGCATGGGCAAGATATCAAAGAAAAATGGTAAGAATCCAAGCAAAGAAATACAATGGACTAGTGTTGTGGATAGTGCTTTAGTAGATACTTTTTTACATCAAGTGAACATAGGTGAAAGAGTTAATAGAACTTTTACCTCTAAGGCATATGATAACATAGTGAAAGAGTTGGTTGATAAATTTCATATGGAGATTAACAATGATAATGTGAAAAATCTACAAAAAACATTGGAAAAAAAAAAAAAATCATGAATGCCATGACATATTTAAAGATGGATTGAGTGGTTTTGGATGAAATGATTCTTTATATATATGGATAGCAACCAAAAGTTTGGGAGCCACTCATAGTGGTAAATTACGATTTTTGTGACTTTAATTTTGTATTGCATAATTATATATTTGTTGTATTACCATTTTTCTTGGTTTGTAATAAACTAAACCTGCTGCCAAGAAGTGGATGACAACACCTATGCCCAACTACCCTAAGATGGCACAACTTTGGGCTTAAGATACAGTAAAAGGTGATCGTGTTGAAGTTGCAAAGGAGAAACGTGCTAAGTATGCTATATCAAACACTATTAATGAGATTGACATAATAATATCCCAAAGTTTCTTTGGAGAACATTGAAGTCGAAAAAGGTCATCAAATGAGGTCTCCAAAAATTAATGTTGTAAATTCTCAAGTGTTGTCACAAAATGCAATGGCTTTTAAAAGCAAGAAAAGAAAAGCAGCAGAAGATGATGAACTTGAAAATATAATTTCTCAGTCATTTGATAACGTATCCATGGCAATTGATAAGGTGACTGAGGATATGGCAAAATGCTTTTCAAAGTCATGGAGTAGAAGTTCACATAGTTTTGGGCATACTGGAATTGGAACCAATTTCAAAGACTGAGGCCTACATATTTTTTTATGGAAAATCCAATGTATAAGGAGATGTTATTTGGTTGCCTGGACCATGAGCGCAAAGGTGTCCTATTGACACTAATGTCTAGGTCGAAGTGTGGGATTTCTTGGCCAATTTTAGATTTTCTTTATTATATTTTTTTTGTTTTGTTTTGGCAACACTCATTAGAGGAGCTTTTTTATACCATGCATAGACCTTTAAAAAATATTTTTTTTTCCTTTTCAGAAAATATTTATTTTGTTGAATAAATATGTGAAAAATGAAATTCTTTACAGCACACTTAGAAATCTACATAGTTTGATTTTTAGCTACTGTATATTGAATTTTGAAAGCAAATAACAAGCAACAACATTGTTCACACGGAGTTTATGCTAGAATTTTTTTTTTTTTTTTTTTTTGTTCTATAAAATGAGGGGTATATAGCAATGTTATTATAAAATAATTAGGTTGTAACTTTTAATAGTAGGGATAATAAAGAAGTGATTTTGATTTTCATGTTAAATATTATGAATGAGTTACTTGATAGCAAAATTAAGAAAATTAAAATGGGCACTTAACGTAAAATTAAATTACAATTAAAAGCTAAATGGATTTTATTTAGATTTTGGTTCTGCTTCAACTTTAAAATATGGATTCTATTTAGAATCTACCATTCTAAGCATATCCATCCAAAACAAACATCCAGTTGTTGTGCTTGTGCATCTATTATCTAGCTAGTCTAGACCAATTAACAACACAATTGTTCCAATGTAATTACTCATAGATGGTAAAAAAGTTTTAATTAGTTCTGTAATGGGCTTTACTTAACTAAAAGTTTTTCGTAAGAGAGTTGCAATTAGATATCAGAACTTCAATTACTTGGTAAGCTAAAAAATTATATAAATTGGCCTAAATAAATGAACAAAAAATTAATATAGAATTTTAATTCACACAATAAACTAACAATACTATGTCTATATCAAACACTTTTTTGGGAAAAAAATAAATTAAATGTTAATTCACCAGCAGAATTTTAAAAACACATATTAGAGAGCACTTTGCTTAATATAAATCAAAATTGAACCAACAAATGACCAAACCAAGAAAGTCAATACCATACTGGTACCGGCCGGTATGTACAGTGCCAGTATGTATACTGGTATCGAAACATCAACGTTTCGTACCGATTTAAATATCAAACATGTACCGGCCATACCGGCCAATTTCGGGCAATATCGATTGGTACTGAAAATTTTTTATTTTTATTTTTATTTTTTTTAAGTTTTGTAATTTTTGAATTTTTGTTAAGGCAGAATGATAACTTATTTGCATTAACTTATTAGTATTATTTGTTTTCTTAGTATGTAATGGTAATTTTTAAGCTTTCTATTTTTTATATTGTGTTTTTTTTTTCTTTTAATTGATACTAAAGTCTAAAACCATGAATAATTAGTTCTGAATTGAGGAAATGTTTTATGGTAAACTTTTATTTTTATTATAATATATATACACATACATACATACATACATACATATATATATATATATATATATACAAATATAAAAAATAGTGGTAAACCCGAAACGATTCACCGATATTGATCGGTATCCGAAATATATCGTACCGCTGGCCAAATCGGTACAGCCTCGGGTACGGTATTGACTCCTTTGGACTAAACACTAACAGACCTAGAATCCAAATATATACATGGCTAGTCTTATGTTGATGTCAATTGCGATCTATTCCCTCTCTTAAATCTATCACTTTCCAAGTTGTTCAACCAATGGGAAGAAACATAAAACACTCAAAATCATATGATATTATATATTATTAAATTAGACAAACAAAAAAAGGTAGCCTTTGCCACAAAGATGGAAGGGATTCCTCAAAGAAAGATTAACAAATGAAAATGAGAAAAGTTAGAGAGAGAAAGATTAGATATTAGATAGCATATTATCAAATTAAATGGAAAAGGTAGCCTTTGAGCCACAAAGATATAAGGAATTTTTCAAACAAAGATTAACAAATCAATAAGAAAAGTTGGAGAGATAAATATTAGCAATTAGATGGCAAAATAGAGGGGACTAATGCGTTGTTCATGGAGGACCCTTATGTGCGAATCGAATTGACTTGTGCTTGGATTTTAGGCTTTAGCCATAGATGCTGCTCAAATTGCATAATTTCTGACAATCACGAATGTGATTCCTTGACATTCCATCTTTATACAAAATTAACACACACACGAGCATCAAATCCAATACCACAATAAAATTAAGAAATGAATTTGACACAATAACTTACTTGGCACAAAAATTGAAAACCTTAGATGGGAGATGTGGTGCAAAATTGGGAATCTATTTGAATTTTCTATCAGTTTTGAATTGAACACCTAGAAAGATATTTATGGTGTGGTCCCCACATAAATCTAGGCACATGCAAAATTGGACTCTAATTTGGATTTATAATTTGACATTCTCTGAGTTTTGCCTATTAATATATATTTCATTCTAATGTTACTTCCAAACAATGTTATTTACATTCCATTCCTTTCCATTTCTTTCTATTAATTTATTTTAAAACATCCAAACAAGATTACTCAATAGTCAATTCCATTTAATTTCTTTACTTAAATACATTCAATTTTATTTCTTTATGACCATTCCATTTCATTTCTTTATAAACTCTCAAATGAAGCCTTAAGTAAAGTTCTACCCTATATTCTTTCATAGTTCCAAATTATTAATAATTAATTTTGAATTAAATTTTTTAACTATCTTTCATGGAACTAAAATTTTCTTATTA
Source organism: Quercus lobata (assembly GCF_001633185.2). NCBI lineage: Eukaryota > Viridiplantae > Streptophyta > Magnoliopsida > Fagales > Fagaceae > Quercus > Quercus lobata. The sequence goes on from NC_044908.1 coordinate 72,177,351, forward strand.
ATTATTATTAATACTTTGAAAACATAAATATTAAATTTTAATCTGGTTATGTATCCTTGACAAAAATTTAAAGAGTACAGTGTACATAATCAAACAAAAATATATATATATATATATCTCAATATCTTTACATAATAATTACCCATGAAACTATTGTCAAATATAGGCTGTGTTTGTTTTGGCTTCAAATCACTTCCAGAAATGCTTTTCCGTAAATGTGGATGTTTGGTTGCGCATGGAAAATAAATTTTCCGGAAAATATTTTCAGTTGACCGTGTGTTTTAATGGCTTTGACCTGGAAATTGGTTTCAGTCAAAATTTTCACTTCAAACCATTTTCGGACTCATGCACAAAGAGAGAGAGAGAGAGAGAGAGAGAGAGAGAGAGAGAGAGAGAGAGAGAGAGAGAGAGCCCAGATCATGCCTTCGACTTCACTGGCGAACCCAGAGCCCAGCTCATGCCACGAACCATTTCCACTCCTCACACAACACGGTCTGAGCTCTCTCACAACAATGCACTCCTCAAACCGAGCTCCAGTCCGACGACCACAGACCGAGCTCCAGTCCGACGACCTACACTCCATCGGTCTCGTCGATCGCAGCACCGCGCCGATCAAGCAAAGATCGACTCCAATGCCGCTCGATCTCGCCTTCGCCTCCGCCGCGCGATCTCGCCTCTAGATCGAAGCCAATCGCCTCTCTCTCTTCCTTCTTCTCTCAATTTGACCGGATTTGATGAATTTTTTTCTAGGTTTTGTTTCTTTTGTGGGTCTGTTTGGTTGGTGGGAAAATGTGAGTGTGGAATTGGGTTGAATTAGATTACTCTTACTTTCCCATTTGATGCAGTGGAATGGTTAATCAAATTTTCTCTTCTCTTGTTTTTTCTATTTTGGTTGTAAAGCTTGATTTTCCGTAAAACGGAAAGCATTTTCCGTAAAATGTTTGAACGAACCAAACACTGGAATTGATTTTCCATAAAACGAATTCTGAGGCAACCAAACAGCCAAAATACATTTTTCTTTCTCGAAAATAGCATTTCTGGAAAATATTTATTTTCCGGAAAATATTTTACATGAACCAAACACAGCCTAATGACAAAGTTTCTGTTACTACAACACAATTTGATAAAGTGATTGACAGTACAGTCCGAGATAGAGCATCCAATTAGAGCAATTGCATCACTTGATGCATAATTGTGCAAAATGGAAAAAGTGGCTAATTTTACACAATTTGAGCAAAAAAACACCCACATCAGTGGGTGTAAAATTGTGCATTTATGCACAACTGTTACAGTAACCATGCATATATGCACGGTTACTGTAGCTCTTCTATTTATTATTTTATATTTTTTTTTCTCTCCTCTATCGACTCTCATCTGATTATCTCTCCTCTCTCATTCGATCTCTCTCTTCCTCTACCCTCTTAATCCTTTTATCTTCTCTTAAATCCAACAACAAATCATAAAATTCTTCAAACTTGATCTAAATCAAGATCCCAAATTCATCAACCCCTCTCCTTAAAAAAAATCATCAAACCCATATAAATAATCAAACCGAAATTGCAAAAGAACAAGAAGAAAATGCAGAAAAAAGCTTACCCACCAAGAGTTTTCTCTCTTTAGCTTATTGTTTCAGCATTAGCAGAAAAAGAAGAAAGACAAAGACGCTGAAGAAGAAAAAATTGGAGGAAAAGAAAGAAGGAGAAGGAAAAGAAAAAAAAGAAACAAAGAGGAAGGTGAAAAAGAAAAAAAGAGAGAGATCAGATATACTTTGGCGTGTGGGTTAAAGTTGGTGGGGCCATGGATAGTTGTGAATAATAATAAAATGTGAGAAAAATAATATTTAAATAAAAGCAAGTATAAAATAGATAAATTAATATTGGTATTTTATAAAAATAAGTATGTAAAATAAAAAAATAGACTTTAAACGTATAGAATAGAAAAATTTATGTACGGTGATGTAAATGCTCTAATATTTGGAATAGAAAATAAAATAGAATAATGTTAGCTTAGTATGTAAGCAAGCAAGGCGAGTTAATATTATTGCAGCTCCCTTTTAACCCAAAAAATAAAAAAAAAAAGTTGAAACCATTACACTTTTGAGTATAAAGAAAACAGAAAAAGAAGAAGCTGGGTGTAAAACAAAATAACACAAACACATAGATGAGAGATGCCAAAGGAGCCCAGCGTAGGAGGAGGAGGAGGCTGTATTCACTGGACACCAGTCGCCCTCTGTTGCGGATTGGATCAACTGGAGTTGATTGGATGAAAAGGAACAGGGGCGGATTTGAGCGATATACACAGCAGAATTGGCGGTGTAAGGATTTTTTTTTTTTTTTTTAAAGAGTAATCTCCCTCATTATTAATGAATGCAGGGATGCCCTTTTGTTCAGTAATTTCAAGCTTCGGCACTGCTACAGGGTGGCTAACAAGGCAGTGGACTCTCTTGCAAGGATGGGTTGTTGCCAAGTGGATCCCCTTTTGTATTACTCCCTTCCCCTTGATTGTGTTCTTCCTTTTTTATCTTTGGACACTTCTGGTCTTTATTTCCCCAAGTTAATCCTGGGCTCTATTTCTTAGAGTATAGGAATAACTTATTTAGTTTTTTATAAAAAAGTTTTAATAAAAATATACTAAAGTATACTTTGTATTTTCAAAAAATTTAAAGATATGAAGAAAAATAAAGATTTTAAAAAGATGTACGTAAAGATTAAAAGTTAAAAATTAAAACTAATGCTAAACTCCCCCTTGGCTCTTTTATTGCTTGTTCCTTTTAACCAAATAATAATAATTAGCTTATTTTATTTAATTTTTAGTTTTTATCTATAATATTTTTAGTAAAAAATTTTGAACAAAAAGCTATTAAGTTTTCAGCTAAAAGTGCATTTATTTGTTGATATTGTTACTGAGTTACCTTGTTGCGCAGTAGAATTTAAATTCAAGGTTTTAATATCTACTCTACTTTTGTATCCTTTATCAGTAAAAACATGGTTTTGCTCTTCAAAACATCTCATGACTGCATAGTAGAAGCTTTGCTAGCAGTCATTCTAAAGATTTTTGGCTTTACTTTTATTTTGCAGATCAAAGTAGAAAATTTCTGCTACCGCCACGACGGTAAGTCAAACCATATAGACAAGCTCTCAGTTTGAAATGAATGTTATATTATTGCTTTATGCTTCAAACACTTCAAGTTGACTAATAATTACATTACAATCCCCCCCGCCCTTCTCTCTTGCAGAACAGGTGGTGGAGTTTTCTTCTCTGAGATGTCTACTCCATTTGTGTATCATTTATTATTAGCAAAATGGTTTTGCTCCTCAAAGTATCTCACGTCTGCATGGTTCTAAAGTTTAATTTGGCTTCATTTTTATTTTGCAGATCAAAATCGAACATTTCCACCACTAAAGTAAGTCATGCCAATGCCATCTAGACATGCTCTCATATTGAAATAAATATTATATTTGTTGGGTTAAAATAGATTGGTCTCAGTTAATTAATTTAGTTACTCAAGTTAATTAATTAGGTCAAATTATATGCAAATCGTGGAGGCACTAACAAATCACCAAATAAACTAAATACAACAGAAATTAAATAAACACGGTGATTTGTTGACAAATGGGAAAAATCTCTTGCAAAGCGAAAATCCCACCGAGTGAATTTAAGGTTACCACTTCCAATAATCCACTAATCAATAATTAAGCGGTTACAAATATGAGGAATCTTACCACTACCCTGACCTATCTCAAAATACCAACTTACAGTTGAACCTTCGCTTCAATACCAGATTGAACTTGATATTGTAGTAGTCTTCTTTCTTTTGTTGCACAAGTCTCCAATTTGTGACTAAGTCTTTTGCACAGGTCCTAATATGTGACTGACTCTAGCAACTTGAATGATTGTCGTTGGCTACAAAGTTCTTCACTTCATCAACAATGAAGATTAGGAAGCACTTGGTTACAAAACCTTAAGGCGTACAAACACAATAACTTCACACAGAGCTTATGAGTTCTGGGTCTCTATTTTCGTGTATGATGACTTTTAAAATAAGTCTTATATATGACTAAGATTATGAGAAAAGAAACTCTAATCATCTAAGTCATCATGAGCCAAATTTCAAATCTGGAAATTCTAAAATCATAGATCTCGATAAATCGAGTTTGTGTCAAGTTTCTCCATTAAACTTCGATAGCAACATCTGTCGAGCTGCTGTTGAGACTTAATGAAACGGTTTTTCTTCACATATTTCTTGGATCAACCCTCATGTCTTTAATGATATCGGTCGATATGTTTGAACAACATACTTCTTGATATATTAAACCCAATTTAGATCTATCCAATTATGTTAGGTTAAGATAGATTGACCCTGGTTAATTAATTCAATTACCTAGGTTGATTAATTAGGTCAAATTACATTCAAATCGTGGAGGCACCAACAAATCATCAAATAAACTAAATGCAGTGGAAATTAAATTGACACGATAATTTGTTGACAAATGGGGAAAACTTCTCACAAGGCAAAAACCCCATCGGGTGAATAAGGTCCCATTCCCAAAAATTCGCTAATCAATAATCAAGCAGTTACAAGTATGAGTAATCTTACCACTATCCTGACCTATCCCAAAATATCAACCTATAGTTAAACTTTCGCTCCAATACCCAATTGGACTTAATCTTGTAGTGATCTTCTTTCCTTTATTGCACAAATCTCTATTTCTTGGATCAACATTGATGTCTTTAATGATACCACTTGATATGTTTAAACAACATACTTCTTGATATATTAAACCCAACTTAGATCTACCCAATTATGTTAGGTTAAGATAGATTGACCCCGATTAATTAATTCAATTACCCAAGTTGATTAATTAGGTCAAATTACATGCAAATCGTGGAAGCACCAACAAATCACCAAATAAACTAAATGCAGCAGAAATTAAATTGACATAGTAATTTGTTGACAAATGGGGAAAACCTCTCACAAGGTAAAAACTCCACTGAGTGAATTTAAGGTCATCACTCCCAAAAATTCACTAATCAATAATCAAGCAATTACAAATATGAGGAATCTTACCACTACCCTGACTTATCCCAAAATACCAATCTACAGTCAAACCTTCGCTCCAACACCCAATTGAACTTGATCTTGTAGTAGCCTTTTTTCCTTTATTGCACAAATCTCTAATCTGTGACTAACTCCTTTTCACGAATCTTAGTATGTGACTAACTCCAACAACTTGAATAATTATTGTTGGCTGCAAATTTCTTAACTTCATAAACAATGAAGATCAGGAAGCACCTGGTTACAAAACCCTAAGGCACACAAATGCAGTAGCTTCACACAAAGTATATGAGTTCTAGGTCTCTGTTTCCGTACTTGATGACTTTTAAAATAAGCCTTATATATGGGTTGTGAGAAAAGAAACCCTAATCTAACAAGTCATCATAGGCCAAATTTCAGATCTGAAAATTCTGAAATTGTAAATCTCAATAGATTGAGCTTGTGTCGAGCTTCTTCATTAATCCTTAATAGTAGTATCTATCGAGTTTCTGTCGAGACTTAATGAATTAGTTTTTCTTCACTTGTTTCTTGGATCAATTTTCATGTCTTTGATGAAACCACTTAATATGTTTGAACAACATATTTCTTAATATGTTACACCCAATTTAGATCTACCTAATTACAAATAAAGTACGTTTTGTCAAAGAATTAACCAATTACATAGATAATATGATCCTAACAAATCTATATACATCTAAAAATTGAAACATAGCATTTATTGTTGCTACGCTCCAGTTGAGCCACATCAACATTCACGCCATTATCCTTTTTTCTTTCCAATTTTCCTATAATTGTTTTTTAACATTTACTTTTTTTTTTTTTTAATAATTACACTTTCTCTAACATTTCTCATTTCCTTACCTTTTCATCTCCCCACTATCTTCAACCTTAATATCACTATTCATTTTTTCCTTCATCTTTCTTTATTTTATCTCTTCATCTTTTACTCTCTTACTTTTTCATCTCCCCACTACCTTCAACCTTAATATAGCTATTAATCTTTCCCTTCATCTTCCTTTATTTTGGCTCTTCATATTCACACTATCTTACTATAAATTTGTCATTATCTCTTCCATCATTTACATTTTTTTCCCTCACAAAAAGGTTCTCTCTCTCTCTCTCTCTCTCTCTCTCAATATTTTTTGGAGTATTTTTTCTTCTAGCATCTCTGTTTTAAGTTATTTTTGTGTTCGTTATAACTCTACTTTGGGTTGATGCGATTTAGTTTTGTATTTTAAGTTTTTTTGTTCTCTTTGATTGTTAAATGTTATTCTATTGTGTTATTAAAAAAGTCAAAGATAATATATAAGAATATAATATAATATATATATTATTCTATTACATAATATAATTTGGGTAATTGGTGTTTATTATTATATATTTTATTTTCACTTTCTTTTTCTTCTCATCTTATTTTATTCAATATTTAAACTTAGCCACATCCTCCATATAATTAAATTATTTATATTTTATCTTATTTTTTATTTAAAAAAATTAAACATATAATATTTTATTTAAATTAAAATAAATAAAATTGTACCCATTTTTTTAACATTTATACTTTCTCCAACCTTTCTCATTCCCTTTACATTTTCATCTTCCCACTACTCTTTATTTTAATTTCACTCTTCATCTTTCCCTTTATCTTCCTTTATTTGTTTTCTTCTTATTATCATCCTTTTAGTATAAATTTGACACACTCTCTCTTCCATTATATGCATAATTTTTCCTCACAAAAATTTTATTTCTCTCTCTTTCTCTCTCAATTTTTGGCAATTTCTTTTTTTTTTTGGGCATCTCTGCTCTAGGTTGATAATTTTTTTTTTTTTAGAACTCTACTTTAGGTTGATGCAATTTAATTGTGTTTTAAGTTTTTTTTTTTTGGTTCACTTTTATTGTTAAATTTTATCATATTGCATTATAAATAATTAAAGATAGCATATAAGAATGTAATATTATTATATTACATAGCATGATTTGGATAATTTGGTATTTATTTAGAGATAATTAATTTGGTGTTTATTGTTATATATTTTATTTTTACCTTTTTTCTTCTCATATTATTTTATTTAGCATTTAAATTCAACCACGTCCTCCATATGTTCTATTATTGTTGTTGTTGTAGTATTTTTTTTTTTTTTAAAGTCAATATGTGTTATTTGAAATCATGTTTTAAATTAGAAGTTTTTTGTAGTGTGACATAATATATTTCATTATTTTGTAGTCAGATATTATATATAGTAAGATATGTATGAAAACACAATGCAATAAAAAAGTTATCTTTTATTTTATAGTGTGAGAACTATTATATTAACTTATAGCCACGTATACTATAAATATGTATGCGAATCAACTCTTATAGGTATATTTTTCTCCAAAACATAGATCGACATCTTTTTCTTTCTCACAATCAATAAATCATATATCATAAAGTGGAAATATAAAATAAAATAAAATGAAAAAACAATTTTTTTTTCATCATATGAACATATGAATGAATTACGCAATATATAACTCTTCAAATTTATAAAATACATGATTACGTAGATTATATAGTAAAATAAGACCAACTTATCCATCGTGACATTGCAATATCATTTAGATATTATTATATAAAAATAGCATTTTATTGATCTTGTCTCATAAACCAAAAGTACCATCTATATAGCTAATAATATCTTTAAAGAGTAACATATGATAGAGAATTCTTAATTTGAACAGTAGATTATATATATAAATCATCTAACACAAATGTCTATCTGAAGATAGAATCTATAACTTCAATACAAAAATTTGGCAAAATAATTGAATAGAATAGTAACTTAGTGAGGTTAAAATATTGTTTTATCTTTGACATATTATTATTCATTTATTTTAAAAAATTAAACATATAAACTGTGGGGCCCAATAAATTGAGGCCCTGGCCCATTTATTCATTGGGGCCCAAGGCCCGAGCCGAGGAAGGTTATAGCCCAAGCTCGGTAATACGAGTACAAAATAGTCTTGGAACACAGTCGAGGACGATTCGGTCCTCGGCATGTCCGAGGTCTCACTGAAAGGAAGGGCAAAAACGGTATAGGAGCAGCTTGGAAAAAATCTAAAAATATCTAGGTCAATAGAGAAGGATACGCTAGAAAGTGTAACGACCAAGGAAAGTTGCCCTTACTGCCATTCAATACTTTGCACCTGACAGAGCCATACTCTCCAGCTTTTATAACCACCCCCAACCACTCTGGATATGGGCTGATGGGACAAGTATCAGTCTTGGAAAAGTCGATCCTACACGTGGACGAAGGATAAGGAACACATGCTAGTATAAAAGGAAAATGGGACAATCCAGAAAGGGGGCTGGGAAAAATGGCCAAAAACCAGAGCCTCCCAACCCGCCTCCTGGAGAAAGACTCCTAGGGCGCACACACTTTAATTATGTATGAACACCATGGAAAACCCACTGTCTTATGACCAAGGCCTAGCCTTTCAAATCCACGCTCTACAAATGATATTGTTTGAGCCTTTTGCGTGCGAACCCAACGTTATTACGGGTCGTTACAAATCGCGTCCTTACATAAACATTTTACTTTAATTCAATTAATAAAATTTTCCTCATAAAGTGAAGGAATGTTAGGGACACATTCATTCTCACACCCAATGCATCAAAGGGAAAATAGAATACAAAATAAATGTCAATTTAGAAACACTAAATTAAAAAAAAAAAAAAAAGAATTAATAAGGATATCACACTAAATATAGCAATTACATAAGAAATAAAATTAGAAAATTTTAAAATCCCTTTTTCGACATTTCTTATAACTTGATTTAATATATATATATATATATATTCATTCACTCCTACTTTTGAAAATCTAATGAACGATGCTACCTCTCATTTAACGTTTCTGTTATATAAATCATCAGTTAGTAAATATACGATAATAGTAAAAAACGTTACAAATGAGATCATGAAAAAAATGATAAAACCAATTAGCCACTATCATTTTAGAGTAGTAGTCTATTGTTTTATGTATATAAAAAAGTGAAATATATAGTGTTTATATATGTAAAAATTCACATTAAATAAATAAAAAATATGTGTGCGTGTGTATAAAGGTTTAAGAAAAAGTATATATATGATTTTTATTAACTTAAAAAATAATGAAAAACCAACTATTAATAAATAATAACTAAAACAATAATATTATCACGCGCAATTCACAGATCTGTGAATAGTTACAAGTAAAATGCGTTTTGTTAAAAAATTAACAAATTACATAGAAAATATGACTCTAACAATATTCTTGCTTTATGCTTCAAAAACTTCTTCAAGTTGACTAACAATTACATAAAATTTTCCATTTACCCCCTCTTTTGCAGCACGTGGTTGAGTCTTCCCACGAAAATTTCTTCAGTGTTTCTTATCTGTTCTCCCTTTTGCTGTCTGGGGCCAAAAGTTATATGCCAAGATGAGCTTTAGTGTTATTTAAAATAAAGTACCACTTATTTCAAAAGTTTAAGCTAGATACAGGATTTCATTTCAGAATCAGTTAGTGTAATATGATGATAAACTACCATTAAATCAAAAATTTTAAGTTGATAGAAATAGTGAATTTAATCAAGTAACTATTATTCCAATATTTCAAGCTTACATTGCGGTAGCATTTTAAGAAGGTATTTTAGTGGAGCCATTGCTTGCAGGCCTATAGTAGCAGTTGCTGGAGCTTCTATTTTTTTGGCATTTTGTCTGTATGTGGGGAATGTTGTGGTGGCATCAACTCCCCTATCCCGACGCCAGTATCTTCAACGTAGAAATGGTAATACTTATGCTTTGGTGAACCATCTTATCGATTTTATTTATTGAAGAGAGACATTTAAATTTGAAATGATCATTTGGTAAGTGCCACTCATTTCTATATGAATAATGATAAAGAGTTAACTGTTATGAGTTGCAAAACTTATTTTTGGGAAATGCCTTTTCTCTGCATATTTTTCCATGCTTTGATTTTCATTTATCGCATATATTTTATATCTCAAATTATGAGAAATGTGAATTTGGATGAATAGATACTTCTTGAGCAGTATCATAAGACCCATAAAGAAATTTTCAATGAAGAAAGTTTACACCTTCATTTTATAGCACATTGGATGTGTTGAAGCATAGTCTTGGGTATTGCCTCCATGCATGAAACATACACCCCATTTACCATATGCATCCAACCCACAATTGTGTTTCTAATAAAGCCTGATAATAAGGCATGCTTCAAGATATTGACCTCTAGTGCCTTCAAAAACAGAGCCAAACAACAAATATAGGTGACTCTCCCTCGGTGCGTTTTGCTTTATTGCTTTCTTGTTTCTTGGCTATCACCTCTAGCCTAGGACTTATTGGCGGCAATATTGGTTAGAAATGGTGAAGCTACTCTTTGTGGCTACGATTAGAGCTAGTTTAGTAACATCATTTGACAGCCTTGCTAACTCATCTGTTATTGGGTCAAACTATTTGTAAGGTTCCAATAGGAAAACACATAAAAATTGCAAAAGGGTGTACCATATGCATCACTTGCAAGGTCATGTTTCTCTCACATTTTCCCAAAATTTATAATCACATATAATGAGTTTTTCCTTGCAATGACATAGCTTTTGTACACAATTCCAAAAGAAAGCTTAAGAATCGGTTTCTTTTACTGGTGCTCCTTCGTCTGGGCTCACAGGTATTACTATGGACAAATCTGTTGAGTTCTCATATGAAGAGCTTGCAATAGCTACTGATGACTTCAGCCTAAATAATAAGATTGGGCAGGGTGGCTTTGGATCTGTTTACCATGCAGAATTACGAGGAGAGGTTTGTTGAATCTTACATTGTTGTCTTGCTGTCATACTTCAGAATCTGAGTCCTATATACATTCCAACCATGATGTAACATGAGCCTTATTGGCTTGAAAGCACCATAGTAAGAGCAAAAGGTCCACCGTCATCTCTGAAGTCACATAAAATCTCATGGCATTTTTGGAGTAGACATCCAAACTGTCAGAACTTTAGGATCTAATCATATAAATTCAACCGTTGTATGTCGTAGCACTAGCAGTCCTCTTTGAGAATTCAAAAACCATGTAATTTTTTCACATTTACTCTAATACCATGATAAACTACCACTTATTCCAAAGCTTAAGCCGTTAGGAAATAATAAATTTAAGCATTTAAAATTTATTCTAACAGACTCTTTCGTCCTACTATCATGCAGAAAGCTGCAATTAAGAAGATGGATATGCAAGCATCTAAAGAATTTCTTTCTGAACTGAAGGTTTTAAACAATGTTCATCACTTGAACCTGGTAATATTCTTTCCCTGTAATTTTATTCACTACTTCAATTTCTTTTGGTAGATTTCAAATTCAAAATAAATCCGATTGATGGCTGAGGCATCATGCCAACTTGGTTAGAGACTAGAAGCAGATTGTACATTAGAAAACTCAAGTCAGAATCTTCTAGCTGATGGATTCTGCACCTTTCCAATCATGTTGTAACTAGTTACTGATGATTAATATTCTAAGTAAATGTATATGCAAGCATAAGTATTTGGCTTACTTTATTATTTGAACTTCATTGGTTATTAGAGGCTTATACAATTTTCTTAGCTCTTTGCCATAACGCTCTTTGACATGACACTTTGCTCGGGAGAAATGCTGGCTTCAGATTTCGGTATATACATAACTATTAGAACATTTTGTGAAACCAGTATTTGCTTTCTGTGAGTGCTTAGCTAATATCAAGTTGCCTATTTTGCCCAACTAACAGTTGCATCGTTCAATTATCTTAAGGTGACTCTTTCGTTCTATGTTAAACTTCATGCAGGTTCGCTTAATAGGATATTGCGTTGAAGGCTCCTTATTCCTAGTTTATGAGTATATAGAGAAAGGCGACTTAAGTCAACATCTGCACAGCTCACGTGAGAATGATAATGCATCTGCTTACTGAACATCTCATTTCTATCAATGTATGTTCATGACTGCATTATTGTATCTTTGGTTTTCAGGAAGGGATCCATTGCCGTGGTCTACTAGAGTGAACATTGCATTGGATTCTGCAAGAGGACTTGAATACATCCATGAGTATACCGTTCCAGTCTACATCCACCGTGATATTAAATCAGCAAATATACTAATAGACAAGAACTTCCGGGGAAAGGTATGCTTGTTTTGACGTAGTAGCACTGAGATCACCATCATTATTCTAAACTTTTTTGGTAACAGGTTGCAGATTTTGGGCTAACAAAATTGACTGAATATGGAACTGCTTCGCTGACCTCAAATCTTGCGGGTACATTTGGATACATGTCTCCAGAGTAAGAATTTCCTAATTTTCTTTTTCAATTTTTCATTTCATTTATTTGTTTACTCTTGAAGCAGATATTGTTCATTTGCACATTATAAAGTGGTGAAATTTGTATTACATATCCATGTTTGAGTTATCTTTCAAATTTTATTTACTTTCGTTCTTGAACTTTTATTGCTAATGTTCAAGACATGGTAGGTAGCTTTTTCTCATCAGTGTTTAGATGCAAGGATTGCTTTGTCCTTCATTATATGGACCATACAAAGAATAAGGAGCAGTATCTATACACACAATTCTTTACATTTTGGATGAGCCTAAATTGTGAACATATGACATTTGGTGCCTACCAGGACACCGCTGACAGGAAAACTAATTGTGAACTCAAGGATCTTTCCGAGTTTTATTATACAAAAACAGTTAAACTGAATGCAACATTTTGTGTGCAGATATACTCAATATGGTAAGATTTCCCCGAAGATAGATGTATATGCTTTTGGAGTTGTCCTCTTTGAACTAATATCGGGCATGGAGGCAGTGGGACTTGTTGCTTTGGTTGTTTTCTCTGCCCTTCCTCTGCTTACTATTTGAATGTAGTTCAACAATTGCTTATATGAGAATTTACCCAAATTGTATCTAATGATATGATGCAGTTTAAAAATGTGCTTAGCCGGCCTAATCCAAGAGAATATCTTCATAAACTTGTGGACCCTAGACTTGGTGATGATTACCCATTTGACTCTGTGTGTAAGGTGATTTCTCACTCACAATAAACATGCAAATTATAGACTATTAATCTTATTTCTAAAAAGATTTTATGGCTGATTCGGCTGCAGCTGGTTGAGCTTGCCAATGCTTGTACTCAAGAGGAACCTCAACTAAGGCCAAGCATGAGGTCTATAGTGGTTGCACTAGTGTCGCTTTCATCTTCAACTGAGGATTGGGATTTTGGTTCTTTCTATGAAAATTCCTGCTCTAGTCCATCTAATTTCTGGAAGAGGATGCTCATGAAGCCTCATGTTAACTGGCGATGCATGGCTTTAAAGGTGACCTCATGAAGAAAAAGTCGTCTCAACAATCATCTGTAAATTCTGTTGCGAAGTACCCTAGGAGATTTGAAAGGTGGAAGAAATGTAGATATTGTGTGGTAGTTTACATCAATTTGTTTTCAGTCTCTTTTAAGATTTTCTGTGTCACCATTCATTGGGAGTGATTTACCTGGTGTTTGTATGACTTGGCTTGGCATATTAATTCATGTTTAGGCATAGAAATGTTCCAGCTTCTACTTGAATTGTTCCATTCTTTCGAGTAGCTGAATCTATGCATCTGGGCCATGGTTGCATTGAGAATTTAGCATTCGTTTGGAGGAAACCAACAGGCAGACACATATGAAGGAAATGTTCGATCAGCCACAATAAAATTTAGTGGCATCATATGTAATACAACATAGGACTTCGATTTATATATATGTGTCAGCTTCTATGGATAAATGTACCATGCTATGACAAAGGATTCGTTTCAGAAATCTTACATACAACAAGATCAAAGAGAACATTAAAAAACTTCAATTTTGTTGCCGCAGTCACTGGCAGCTCCTAGTTAGAGTCAGGGTGGTCACAAGACCACCTGGCCCGGAAAAAAAAAATCATTATTATATATAAAATTTAAAAATTTTATGATTTTTTTACCTTAAAAAAAAATAATGTGTGACCACCCTAAATTTTTTTAGGTCCAATCTATATATATCTAAAAACCTGAAACATAGAAGTTAATGTTGCTACTCTCTTATTGTGCCACATCATCCACTTATTTTCAGCTCTTACTCTCTCATTTTTAGTTATTCTTCCCTTTATTAATTTCCCACTTTCTCCAACATTTCCTTCTAACTTTTATCTTTTGATCTTCCCACTCCTCTCTATCCTACCGTTACTCTTTCTCTATCCATTCATCTTCCTCTTATTTTGACTCTTCTTGTCCCATCTTCTTTACTATAAATAAACTATTATCTCTTATTCAATCCATATTTCCCACACCTGAATATGATAACTCTCTCTCTCTCTCTCTCTCTCATAGTTTTTTTTTTTTTTCTTTTGGTGGGTCTCTTTCTCTCATAGGGTAATGAATCTCTCTCTCTCTCTCTCTCTCTCTCTCTCTCTCTGTGTTATGTATGTATGTGCCTGTGTGTATATTCTTTTGGTGTATTTTTAATTCAATCTTACATCTCTACTTTAAGTTGATCTAATTTGGTTGTGTTTTTAAGCTGTTATCTTTTTTTTTCTTTGACTGTTAGATGTGGTCCTATTTTATTATAAATATATTATATAATAATATTATGTTATTCTATTACATAGCATGGTTATGATAATTTGGTGTTTACAACTATATCTTTTATTTTGAATATTCTTCTCATTATCTTTTATTCTATATTTGTTATTCTCTCCCCAAAAAAAAATGTGATATACTCTCTCTCTCTCTCTCTCTCTCTATATATATATATATAGATATATAATTCTTTCTTGCAACTCTTGATACGTTTTAGTGTTGTGTTTTTTGAGTTCGCATCACAAGTCTTTTTACTCCCTCTTATAGTTTTGGGTTGATATTTATTTGAGTTAATCCTTAGTTAGTTTGGAAGTGAGAATTTGAGTTTATATCAAAACACAATCTACATGACCATCATGAATTTAAATGTGCCTATCAATTATTTGAATAATGTCGATTGTAATTATGTGATAATTTTTTATTATCACGATAATATCTTTGAGAGAATGAAAATTTTAAATAATAAATTTTAAATTTAAAAAATTTAAATTGTACTAAAAGAAATTAAGAAAAATATAATTCATAATAAAAATATTTAGAAGAAAATGGACCTCTTCAATCAAAAGGATAATATCAAACAAAAACACCAAAAATGATAAATTTATATATTTGTAAAAATAGAGAGACAGCTAGAAATTATTTTTAGAAATTGTTTAATATTTCCAAAGAACAAATTATATACAATTAAGTTAAAGAGTAAGTATATATTAGACCACATCTTAAAATAATCATATATTCCCACGTATCGCGTGGGTCCGCGACTACTATAATTAAACTTTGGACAAAGTATAGCAACAAACTTGGTTGTAGATTAAAGCTACAACTCCACTCAATATTGTTTTATTAGATATGAATTTTAACAATTCTACAATTAGATTACATTTTTTTTCTTATATCTTCCATACTTGCAAAACTTCAAAAAGATTAAAGATAAATAGCTTATGTCATCAATCAAATGTTTAATTATCGAGTTTTTGTAATCTAAAATTATACACAAAAAATAAGTTTATGGATCAAATAGTAAATAACATCTGATTGACATGAAACTTGACGTGTGTTTTAAGAACATAAAAAACATACAATTCAACAATTAAATTTTCAAAATATGTAGTCATGTTAATTTGTTTAGTAAAAGTTGTAGTCTAAGGTTACAACTAAATTTGTAGTCAAATTTTGGTCTTTTTAACAATATATTGGGCCTTTACAAACAAAAAAGAAAAATCCAAGAAAATTTTAGTTTGAAAGAGATATAACTTGTAGCATTAATAATGAGATATAACTATCTTTTTTACTAAATACTAGTAAGTTTCTCATGCAATGCACGGATAATGTTGTAATATATTAAATAAGATGGTTTTGGAATATGTTGTATATGTATTTTAACATAATTGTTGTGGGGCCCAATAATCCGTGGGCCAGACCCATTTACTTGTTGGGGTCCAAAGGCCCAAGCCGAGGAGGTGATGGTCCAAACTCGGCAATACAAATACGACGTAGCCTTGGGACACAGCCGAGGACGACTCAGTCCTCGGCATAACCAAGATCTTACAAGAGGAAAGGGCAAAAATGGTATAGAAATAACTTTGGAAAAAATCTAAAATATCTATGACATTCAAAAAAGGATACGCTGGGAAATATAACGACCCGAGAAAGCTGCTCTTACTACCATTCAATACTCTGCACCTGACAGAGCCATACTCTTCAGCTTTTACAACCACCCCCAACCACTCTGGGTATGGGCTGATGGGACAAGTATCAGTCTTGGAATGCCGATCCTACACGTGGACGAAGGATAATGAACTCAGGCTAGTATAAAAGGAAAAGTAAGCAATTCATAGAAGGGGCTGGGAAAAATGGCCAAAAACCAGAGCCTCCCAGCCCGCCTCCAAGAGAAAGACTCCTAAGGCGAAGACGACTTAACCATGTATGCATATCACGTAAACCCACCGTTTGGCGACCAAGGCCTAGCCTTCCAAACCCACGCTCTACAAATGATATTGTTTGAGCCTTTTTACGTGCGAACCCAACACCGTTACGGTCCGCCTCGAATTGTGTCCTTACAATTGTTATAGAACTTTATTAATAATAAGTTTAACATAAAAAGTAACAATTATAAATTGCACACACATATCCATTATAATTATTCAATTGAATGAATGAGAAATATATATAATAATAAAAATTACAACTTTGGAGAAATATTATAGAATAAAAGTTGATATATATAGAATGTGTCTTTTTCTTTCTCCTTAATTCTAAAACAAAATATACATCCCTAACACCCACATTCAATCACGTCATTTACAAAACCCACAAATCCACAACATTCGACCTTAACATCAAAATTGTAATTGCCGTTGTCACTCAATATAAAATTCAAGCTTCCCTTCCTTGACTGTAGCCACTCATACCGGTTAGGATTAGATGAAACAACAATGTTAGAACTAGGTAGGTGTCGTCGAAAGATTGAAGATAAATGACATCGTTTTTGGCCTATGTGTATGTATGTATATATATATATATATATATATATATATATATATATAGGGGTAGAAGTGTAAGAAGGAAAAATGGTGAATTAAAATGCAAAGAGTTTTGTGTATATGTGTGAGGGATGAAAAATCTTGAAACACTAAACCAAATGAAACAAAAAGTTAATATTTAATTTGCTCTTATCTCGAATGTGGCACTTGAGAATATTTCAATTATCTTTGTATAGAATGTGTCACTTGGTAGAACCTTATGCACTCCCACGTGAGGTCTCTGCTTTTATATATATATTGATTGATTGATTGTATAATTTAAGTTTCTTAATAACCTTGAAAAAAAATCCTAAAGCTGCCATTGGCCGCAGTTGATATATATTGTTGGTTTCATTTCTTGTATCCAAACTCCATAGGGTTATTATCTATGTACTAATGTAGGTAACACATTGGCGTTTATGTTGTATTTCATTTTCTTTCTGGCTTTCACACATAGATGTAGCTATAGCCTTCAAACAAGTAAATTAAACTACTTCTTGGTCAGGGAATTTTAGAATAACCCAAATGGCTGTCTGCAGCTAAAATATATAAATTTATCACATTTTACAAGTAAATATGGCATATTTTTTGGTTATGAATAATATGATTGCCGTCCATTGATCAAACGTTGTGCTCTCACATCTGCCATCTTCACCAAAATATAGTACTTTCAAACAAGATACTATATTTTGTAGTCTTTTTGCAATAAAATTGAGTTCATTATGTTATATTGGAAGAAATTTGGAGGGTGACTGTGTAAGATTTCCTAATGCATATTATTTTCTCAACAGAAATTTGGGGGGTTGTCTGTGTAAAATACCTCTAGTTAATATTGTGAAAAGTTTGGAGGTATAAAAATAAAACTTGAAATATTTTTTATAAATAAAAATCTCTATGCAATCATAAGTATATTTTTATTTTCCTTTATAATATTGCTAATTATGAAGTTTCAGTCCCTATCAATGTCTTTTGGGTATGAATTCTAGTGTTTTATGCAACTCATTATTAGTGTCTTCAATCTCTGGGTCTACAAGGTAGTCCAAAGAAACTATTTTCCATATTCAATTTTGCAGTAATGGGATAGTGCTATATATTTTCATAATTAAGTGCTTGATACCTCTAAAAGCTTGGATTTGTGCTAAAACCCAAGAGCTTGTTTAGACCCCCAATTAAAAATTATGACTAGATTGTTTGTACTCTAACTTAAGCTAAGTGCGGAACAAGAGTAAATAAGCGCAATGAACCAATAAAGCTACCCTATGCCATATTCATCCATCATCAACAATAAAATGAAAGCTTAAAGAGTAGGGAAGAGAGATGCAAACACAAGATAATACCAAGACGTGTTATCGAAGAGGAAACCGAAGAAATCAGCGAAAAACTCTCCGCGACCCTCCAAGTCAAAATCGATCCACTAGAGAATAAAGTTGGAGCATACGAATAACAAAAATCCTCCAAGCCTAATATATCCCATGTACTTGAGCCCTCCAAGCTCCTGCTACCAATATACTTGTCGGAGTTTTGTCTTCTCTAGCTTTCCAGATCCCGCAATTTAGCCCGATTGCATCCGCCAATAAATGGCTCCTTCTAATACTTCCCAACAGCACTGAAGTCTCAATTGACACTTAGAATGGGTGTAGTAAGTGTTTGGGCTAACAACCTCTCAAGGATCTAGAGATGGAGAGGTTAGAGTTGAGGAAAACCACAAGAAAATGTGTAGATGATTGTGGGTATAACAATCTCTAACTCTCAAGTGTATTTGTTAGGGTTTTCTCTCTAAAAATAACTCTTTACAATTTGTAGGTAATGAGGGTATTTATAGTGTGGGTAAAGAATTTGGCAAAGCAACACTACTTTTTGCCAAACAGAAACTTTCGCGGGTACTTCGCAAGGTGGCTCTTCTCGCGAACTTGTCAGCCTGGCACGACTCTTCAACTTCCAGTCATTTACTTCACACGTGGCCTTTTCGCGAGTTGCTTCTCACGAGCTACTTGTGAATTCTACTGATTCATCTTTTGAAGCTTGATTCTTCACCGATCTCTCACACTCATCCCTTACAAATAAACCCACATACATACATATAGGGAAAATGATTGAAAAAATTACAATCAAATTTGGTATAGAATTAAAGCCAATACAAGATAGTTGGAAATCACAGCTTTACAACCTCTAAATCTTAGTAAGGAGAATTATGTGTTAGCCTTCATATCCAATGAAATCGTTAGAAAGCTTTACCTAATTATAATTGTGTAATTACCATCTGCTGGCCTCAATAAGCCAAGGAAAACTACAGGATAATTTTAGAATCACTAGACATAGATTGTTAGTTTTTGAATGTTAAGTCTAGATACTTTTTATAAAATGTCTATGAAATACTTAAATTCTCCGGGAATAATTATAAAGTCCAGATATTATAAGAGATTCTTTAATATTAGACTATTAGCCATGTGGCAAAGCTATGTCCAAAAGTGAAAGCTTTTGGATTTATTGTTGTCATGTTGTTTAAGAATATGTTGTCATGTTTCAATCACTCTTAGACATTGTGGTAGGCATTTTTGTGTCTTGGGCTGGATCGCTCCTACCGTACTACGACCCCATGATTCTAGGTAGGAGAGTCAGGACTAGCTTAACTGAAACATACCTTAGGCTAGTTTGTGCACAAGTTAAAGCCCTGGAAGGAATCTTGAGCATGTCGTGTGCCCATGGTAGGAAATACTGTTACAAAACATTATAATAGGAAAAACACAATACAATAGGATAGCTAAAATACTTTAACTAAAATATTCCTGCTGACAACAATAATACTTTAACAGTTCCACAAAGGAGAAGTATGATAATGTGATTACAATAGGAATAGATTAATAGTAAAAAGAAGTCATGCTAGCTTTTAATCAACCATGGCAAAAGAAAATAAAATTAGTCTGCTGAAGGAATGGGCTTGACCCTTTGGTAGATTCAAGTCCAAGAAAGGAACCAACCTGCAATGTGAGTAACCTCAGAAGGAGATCTTGCTGTAGAGATTACTCACTTTGGAAAATGGACCTAAGTGGCTTGATCTCAGATTCTTGACTTACTAGAGAGTGAGCTATTGAGAGGGAGAGAAGTGAGTGGCCTATTGGTGTATGCTTTTAATCCTATCACTCATATTTTTTTTCCTTACTCTCAGTTTCCTTGTTTTCTTTGTTTCCTTACTTGTTTTTTTTGTTTTCTTTCTTTTCCGTTGGTGTTCCCTATCCATCTCTGTTGTTCCGTGTTATTGTTTATGATGTGCATGAAATATATACAATAAAGTACTTACATATCTACATATTTAGCCTTACTTTTGTGTTATTTTGTGACTGATTATATAATATCTTTGTGTTGTAGGTAACAAGGGCTTTACATGCAAAGTGGGGCTAGGCCAATTGAATCAAGCCAACTTACATCCAGCCATGCATGAATTCAAGAAAAGACCAACCCAATTAAATTTAAGTCCAATTGGAGTAAGGAATCAAAAGAAATTTGCTCCAAATCCAAGTCCAATTCGGATTAGGATTACAGACTGCACATCAGTTAGTATTTTTCGAATAACTTTCGGCTCAGATGTTCAATCAAGATGATTCAAGTTGGGCTGGAACGTTAACTTAAAGGGTTACAACTTTTTAGTTTACCAAAAGTCCAAATTCTGATGTTAAATGGGCCAAAACCGTCGGTTAAGTGAAGCCTAAAAATCTGGGATTTTCTCCAAACGGGAATTCAACTTGTAATAGGATTCCTTAACCTATTTAAAGGCTCTTTAGGGCAAAATTCAGGGAGGCTAAGGCTAGTGCTAGGGCTGAATGTATAGAGAGTGTGGCTACTTCTTTGGTTTTCTTCTATGATAGTTAGTTTTATTTTATTTGTCTAGCTTAATTTTTAGTATTTTATTTTTGTGTTTTCTTTCAATTACCATGTGTAGCTAAATTTATAATTAGGGCTGAGGATGAAACCTTGTTAAGGATTTTCAGTAATATTTATGTGATTTGATTTTTCCCACAATAGTTATTCTTTAATGATTTAAATTGTTCTTGCTTCATATCAATTGACTAAGATGAGATTCTAGATATGAGTTCAATCATGTTTTTCTCATGATTTAGGATTTGTCTTAATTAATTGAATGCTTGGTTTATTAATTCTTGATTATAAAATTGGATATCACTTGTGATTTGTCTGTCAATGGATACAATTTATGATTTGATTTTAGAAGTGGATATATCTTGTGATTTGTTTGGCTACGAATACAATTGATGATTTGATTTTATACTTAAGAAGTGAAGAAGAACATGCTTTTGATTTTTAAAATAAGGATTTTAATGATGATATTTTCCATGATAGCAAGATTGATTTCTAGATTATCATGTAGTGAGTTGGGAAAAATTAATGATCATAAATATATGCTGATATGACTTACAAGGTGGATTCCAAAACCTTAATTCCTTTCTCTAGATTGTTTACATCTTTTTATTGCTTTATATATTTTGCTTAGTTTAACTATTTGTTTAATTTTATTATTTGCTTAGTTTATTTGATTGCAAACAACCAATTTTTATTAAAATAGATTAGGATTAATTTGGTTAAGGTTTAATTAATTTTCCTACGTTCATACAAGTCCCTGTGGGTTCGACCTCGTTCTTGTCCAACTATACTTCGGTACGATTCGTACACTTGCGAGTATTTTAAAATTTCACAACAGTTTACTGTGCACATCTATGGCTTTTTATACTACCTACTATGAAAAAGTTTACCATTTTTACCCCTCAACTACTGTTGGCCTATTATGGGTGTCCTTCCAGAACTGCCCACTGGTTTGCCGGCTACCCAGCCACCACCACTACCTTGTGTTGGCTATGCCACGCCTCATTCCCAAACGAAATTTTTTTTGTTTTATTTTTTACTTCCCTTGGCACTCCTATTCGGATAAGGGCTAGGTTTCTCTCTTACTAACCTCTATAGCATGCACCTAGCGATTCCAGCTCATGTTTGCCTCTTTTGAGTAGGATGTAATCACAGCAAGACATTTCCCCCAAAAGAGCTTGAGCGGGAACCCCAAAATAGGCTCCCCTTTCTCCCTATCGCCAGACCACACCCTTTCTTACCTCTTACCCATAGTCCACCTCCCCTGTATTGGCTAGGTACAAGTAAGTGGTGCCTGAGCCTTATGTGCGTGCTCCACTCCCATATAAGTCCATTGTTGTTCTGGCGTTCATGCGTTTGTCATTGCCTTTAGGTTTGTTTGACTCTGCTACACGCTTTGGGGCTTGTTTAACTCTTGTGGCGTGGATGAGCTTTTAGGTCTTCATTCTTTGTATCTCATTCCTTCTTCGGGTTGGACATTGCTTGGGTGTGTGCTTTCTCTTCTTTAATTCAACCCATGTCTTCTTTCATCCCTTGTCCGTGGGTTGGCTGGTGCTCCTACCACGCCACTACATTATTTTTGCCATGATATCATTTAACCTTGTTTGATGTACTACCCCTGGGCTTGTGGGTTGAAGTGCCTACCATCCCAATTTCATGTGTTACTCCTCCCTTTAGTTTTTTCCTGCCCAACATTCTTGCTGGACCAGTTTACACAATATCTCAGGCATCCCCGACCTATTTTATTCCTTGGGCATCCTCGGCCCGTTTCATTCTTTAGGCGTCCTTAGGCCCATTTCGTTCTTTCCTACTTTTTACATTTCTATGGATTTTGCTAAATCCTTCGGGCTTCCTTGGACCAATTACCACATTCTTTTCCTTTGGATTTATTGGCCTTTGAACCAATCCCATTTATCAATTCATTTCTCTAGGCTCCTCCAGCCCCTTTTTGCTTTCTTTTTATTTCTCATGATTCCCATAGGCTTTCTACTTCATTCTTTGGGACTTCCTTGGCCCGTTTGCTTTCTTTGGAGCCACTTTGTTATTTTGTGGGCTCGGGGTTTTGCCATTTGGTTTCAATGATCTTTACTTTGCAATTTTCTTTCTTCACCTTTTCATATTGTTGGGCTTCTTCTGCCATTGGGCCCTTTTGCCAAAAATGGGCATCAACAAACATAAATGTTATGCAAATTTCTGATATTGCTCTCTATCTTTTGATAATTAATATTAATATTTACACATTATTTTATATGTGTTTTTTTCCTACTAATTATAGCATGGGCAAGATATCAAAGAAAAATAAAGGAGATCCAAGCAAAGAAGTACAATGGACTAGCGTTATGAATAGTGCTTTAGTGGATGCTTTTTTACATCAAGTGAACATTGTTGGAAGAGTTAATGGAACTTTTACCTCTAAGGCATATGATGACATGGTGAAAGAGTTGGTTGACAAATTTCACATAGAGATTAACAATGATAATGTAAAAAAATCTACAAAAGACACTAAAAAAAAATTTAAAAAAATAATAATAATTCATGAATTCCATGACATATTTAAAGATGAATTGAGTGGTTTTGGATGGAATGATTCTTTACATATATGGATAGCAACCAAAAGTTTGGGAGCCACTCATAACGGTAAATTACCATTTTTTGTGACTCTAATTTTGTATTACATAATTATATATTTGTTGTATTACCATATTTCTTGGTTTGTAATAATTTAAACCTGCTGCCAAGAAGTGGATGACAACACCTATGCCCAACTACCCTAAGATGGCACAACTTTGGGCTTAAGATAAAATAAAAGGTGATCATGTTGAAATTGTAAAGGAGAAACGAGCTAGGTATGCTACATCGAACACTATTAATGAAATTGATATAATGACATCCCAAAATCAAGTTTCTTTGGAGAGCATTAAATTCGAAAAGGTGATCAAATGCGGTCTCCAAAAATTAATATTTTACATTCTCAAGTGTCGTCACAAAATATAATGTCTTCTAAAAGCAAGAAAAGAAGAGGGGTAGAAGATGATGAACTTGGGAATATAATTTCCTAGTCATTTGATAATGTATCCATGGCAATTGATAGGGTGACTGAGGTTATGGCAAAATGTTTTTCAAAGTCATGGAGCAGAAATTCACATAGTTTTGGCGTGCGGACTTGGATCCAATTTCAAAGATTGAGGCCTACAAATTTTTTTTTTTTAATGAAAAATCCAATGTATAAGGAGATGTTCTTTGGTTGCCTAGACCACTAGCGCAAAGGTGTCCTATTGACAATGATGTCTAGGTCGAAGTGTGAGATTTCTTAGCCAACTTTAGATTTGCTTTATTATATTATTTTGTTTTCTTTTGGCAATACTCATTAGAGGAGCTTTTTTATACCATGCATGGACCTTTAAAAAATATTTTTTTGCCTTTTCAGAAAATATTTATTTTGCTAAATAAATATGTGAAACATGAAATTCTTTACAGCACACTTAGAAATCTACATAGTTTGATTTTTAGCTACTGTATATTGAATTTTCAAAGCAAATAACAAGCAACAACATTGTTCACATGGAGTTAACACTAGAATTTTTTTATGTTCTATAAAATGAGGGGTATATAGTAATGTTATTATAAAATAACTAGGTTGTAACATGTGCTTATGCATGGAAACTTTTAATAGTAGTGATACTAAAGAAGTGATTTTGACTTTCGTGTTTAATATTATGAATGAGTTACTTGATAGCAAAATTAAGAAAATTAAAATGGGCACTTAACATAAAATTAAATTACAATTAAAAGCTAATATGGATTTTATTTAGATTTTGGTTCGGCCTCAACTTTAAAATATGGATTCTATTCCGAATCTACTACGTTAAGCATATCCATCCAAAACAAACATCCAAGTGTTGTGCTTGTGTTGTGCACCTATTATCTAGCTAGTCTAGACCAATTAACAACACAATTGTTCCAATGTAATTACTCAAAGATGGTAAAAAAAAAAATTTAATTAGTTCGGTAATGGGCTTTACTTTACTAAAAGTTTTTCATAAGAGAGTTGTAATTAGATATCAAATACTTGGTAAGCTAAAAAAATTATATAAATTGACCTAAATAAATAAACAAAAAATTGATATAGAATTTTAATTCACACAATAAACTAACAATGCTATGTCTATATCAAACACTTCTTTGGGAAAAAAAACAATATTAAATCCTAATTCACCAGCAAATTGACTAACACATATTAGAGAACACTTTGCTAAAAAAATCAAAATTGAACCAACAAATGACTAAACACTAACAGACCTAGAATCCAAATATGAACATGGCTAGTCTTGTGTTGATGTCAATTGCTATCTAATCCCTCTCTTAATAATCTATCACTTTCCAAGTTGTTCAACCTATGGGAAGAAACATAAAACACTCAAAATCATATGATATTATATATTATTAAATTAGACAAACAAAGAAAAGGTAGCCTTTGCCACAAAGATAGAAGGGATTCCTCAAAGAAAGATTAACAAATCAATGAGAAAAGTTAGAGAGAGAAAGATTAGATATTAGATAGCATATTATTAAATTAAATGGAAAAGGTAGCCTTTGAGCCACAAAGATATAAGGAATTTTTCAAATAAAGATTAACAAATCAATAAGAATAAGAAAAGTTAGAGAGATAAATATTAGCAATTAGATGGCAAAATAGAGGGGACTAATGCGTTGTTCATGGAGGACCCTTTTGTACGAATCAAATTGACTTATGCCTGGATTTCAGGCTTCAGCCATAGCTGCTGCTCAAATTGCATAATTTCTGACAATCACGAATGTAATTCCTTGACATTCCATATTTATACAAAATTAACGCACGCACGAGCACCAAATTCATTGCATTTATTAAAAACAAAAATTTGACTCCTTGATTTTTGCAATGTCTGATAAATACCACAGCAAAATTAAGAAATTAAATTGACACAATAACTTACTTGGTACAAAAATTGAAAACCTTAGATAGGACATGTGCCGCAAAATTAAAAATCTAATTGGATCTTCTCTCAGTTTTGAATTGAACACCTAAAATGATAATTATGGTGTGGTTCCCATATAAATCTAGACACATGATGCAAAATTTGATTCTAAATTGAATTTATAATTTGACTTTCTCTGAGCTTTGCCTATTAATATATATATATATATATATATATATAGATTTCAATCTAATGTTACTTCCAAACAATGTTATTTACATTCCATTCATTTTCATTTCTTTCTATTAATTTATTTTAAAACATCCAAACAAGATTATTCAATAGTCAATTCCATTTAATTCCTCTACTTAAATACATTCAATTTCATTTTTTTTATGAACTCTCAAATAAAACCTTAAGTAAAGTTGTGCCCGGACCATCGCACACCCTTGGTGTGATGGTCACTCCACAAGTATAAGTGCTTGTGGTGTGTGAGGGGCAAGGGCTGGGGTTCAAGTTTTCAGGAGAGAGTTTCACACACATATACACTTAAATTAGGATAAAATAGAATTCTATCTTGTATTAAAAAAAAAAAAAAAAGTTGTGCCCGGTATTCTTTCATAGTACTAAAATTTTCTTATAAATTACTATTAATACTTTGAAAACATAAATATTAAATTTTAATCTGGTTATGTATCCTTTAAAAAAATTTAAAGAGTACAGTGTACATAATCAAACAAAAAAAAAAATTATCTCAATATCTTTATATAATAATTGCCCATGAAACTATTGTCAAATATAATGACAAAGTTTCTGATAGTACAACACAATTATGATAAAGTGATTGACAGTACGAGATAGAGCATCCTTTTTTTTGAGGGACCGAGATAGAGCATCCTATTATCATATTTGGATAGAAAATAAAATAGAATAATGTTAGCTTAGTATGCAAGCAGGCAAGTTGTAACGATTAGACACTTTTGAGTAAAAAGAAAAGAGAAAAAGAAGAAGCTGGGTGTAAAACAAAATAACACAAACACATAGATGAGAGAGACCAAAGGAGCCCAGCGGAGGAGGCTGTATTCACTGGACACCAGTCACCCTCTGTTGCGGATTGGATCAACTGGAGTAGATTGGATGAAAAGGAACAGGGGCGAATTTGAGCGATATACACAGCAGAATTTGCGGTGTAAGGATTTTTTTTTTTTTTTTTTTTTTTGGCAAACGGCAGCTATGAGAGAGATATAAAGATTTTCTTTCGTATATTTGGAGGAGTCTTGATCCTAATTTTGAAGGGATTTTTTTTTAAAGTTCTTTCTCTCTTTTTTATTTGTATTTGGAGAGATTATGAGCTAAAAACGTTTTTTCTTAACTAGTTCTAAAAGTAGAATTTTAGGCTCCGCTTGGGAGTTCATAAGGGAATGCAATTGAATGGAATGAGATGGTCATAAGGGAATGGAATAGAATGGAATGTATTTAAGTAAGGGAAATGAATGGAAAAGAATGGAATGGAATGGAATTAAGTAACCTTGATTGGATCTTTTAAAATAAAGGAATGGAATGTAAGTAATTCTGTTTGGAAGCAATATGGAGAGAATGGAATGGAATCATTTTATGACAATATTACTATTAGACCCCTATTTTAAAATAAAAAGTTGAATATATAGGGGTATTTTGGGAGTTCTAGTAAAAAAAATCATTAAATCTAATTTTATTCCCTCCCATTCCTCCCAATTTCGGGGGGAATGAAGATTTGAGGTTTTAAGGGAATAGAGAGGAATAAGTGTTCCCTCCTACCCATTTCATTCCCTCTCACTTAAACTCCCAAACAAGGGAATGAACTTTCCATTCCCTCCATTAAAACTCTCAAATAAGAGAAGGGAATAATATTCTAAAATTATTCTTTTTATTCATTTCCATTCCATTCCATTCCCTCCTCCCAAGCGGAGCCTTAGGAGTATTAAGATAGTATTTATTTTTACCATCTTGGATCTTAATGTTATTGTTACTCCGCAAATACAAAGTTTTTGCGAGATGAAGGAAAAGGCCGGAGCTCAAACCGTTAAGTCAAATTTTTTTTTTGTAAACTTTTAGATTATTTATGATTTCCTTTGCCACTGTCAATGGAAAGTTTAAAAAGTCAGAGAGGTCCATGACTCAGTAGCATGGTCCTATCCTGTGGACTCAATAACAAGTGTATCCCATAGATTTAAATTAGGGCATGTTTAGTAATGTTATTCTAGTAACGTTATTTGTATTTTTTAGAAATAAGTATGGGTAAAAAAATATGTAAAAATATGTATAATATTATTTAAATACTGAAAACTATTGTTTAAATAACGATAACAAATAGGTCCCATGTCTTGACTTAACATGACATCCCATTGATCTAGAGGCTAGGTTCCCTCTATTTGATCATAACACCATCTGAGATGGAATATGTACCACTTGACACATACTTGTTGGCTTTACAAGCTATGTCACTTTCAAAAAATTAGGGGTACGTTTACCATTTGGCAAAAATTACTTTTGCCAATTTATTTTACTATATAGCTTATTTTTGTTATTATCCTAAAGTCTCATTGTACTTTTTGGTTATTCATGAGTCCCACTATATTATTTTAACTAACTTTTACTTTTATTTATGATACTTTCAGCAAAAAAATTTCAATTTTAGCAAAATAAGTGGGTCTCAAACGAACCCTTAAGAGGATGAAAAGTTGGCTTTTTTGCTTATTTCCTCCACTATTTGCTTATTTCTTTTACTGATTAGAGGTCCCGCATTGGGTGCCACTAATAAGCTAAATAAGTGAAAAATCAAAATAAGAGTCATTTGAAAACAGTTTATTTAGCTGAACTGAAAACCTTTTTGCTGAAAGTAACATAGGTAAAGCTAAAAAGTAGTTGAAATAGTATAATGGCACCCATGAATAATACAAAAAATTGCAATGGGACCTATGAATAGTAGCAAAATAAGCTGACTAGTAGTAAAAATAAGTTAAATAGTAAAGAAATGTGACTTTTTAAGCCAATGCTAAACACAACCTAAG
The DNA here is from genome assembly GCF_001633185.2 of Quercus lobata. NCBI lineage: Eukaryota > Viridiplantae > Streptophyta > Magnoliopsida > Fagales > Fagaceae > Quercus > Quercus lobata. Next base: position 72,206,451 of record NC_044908.1, read on the forward strand.
TTGAGAGTAACCACCCACCGTTGGCAATGGTAATATTGGTGTTTCTACCAACCGTATCTTTGAGCCCGTTTGGCTAGAGATTTCTAGTATTATTATTTAAATATTATGGAAATACATGTAGGTTAAAAAGTACTGTGGAAATATGTGTTTTATTGTTTAAATACTAAAAACTATTGTTTAAACACTGATACCAAACACCTCTTTTATTATTTATTGGTTCCACATTTCTTTTTCTTTTTACACGATGTTACAGCATTACTAAACAATATAATGTATCGCTTTTTAAAGTGAAACATGTCTGAATTTTAGATAGGCATTTTTTCCTATTTGTCAGCACCTCCTTAATTGTAGGAATCCACTTTCTCTCAGCTCTGCAATTATATATATATATATATATATATATAGTAAGTATATGATATGATATGGTTTTGCCCTTCAAAGCATCTCATAGTAGAAGCATTACTAGCAATCATTCTAAAGTTTTGGATTTACATTTATTTTGCAGATCAAAGCAGAAAATTTCCACTACCACCACAGTAAGTCAAACCATATAGACAAAGCTCTCAGTTTGAAATGCCATGAATGTTGTATCATAGCTTTATGCTTCAAACACTTCAAGTTGACTAATAATTACATTACATTTTTCTACTCACCCCCCCCCCCCTCCTCCCTTTTGCAGAACAGATGGTGGAGACTTCTCTGAGATGCCCCTTCTCTTTCACAGAACAGATGGTGGAGTTGTCTTCTCTGAGATGTCTACTCCATTTGTGTATCATTTATTATTAGCAATATGGTTTTGCTTTTCAAAGCATCTCACGTTTGCATGGTTCTAAACTTTTGGCTTTATTTTTATTTTGCAGATCAAAATGGAACATTTCCACCGCTACGGTAAGTCTTCTAGACGTGCTCTCAGATCGAAATAAATGTTATATTATTGCTTTATGCTTCAAAAACTTCTTCATGTTGACTAACAATTACATAAAATTTTCCATTTTCCCCCCTCTTTTGCACCACAGGTGGTTGAGTCTTCTCTTGAAAATTTCTTCAGTGTTTCTTATCTGTTCTCCCTTTTGCTGTATGGAGTCAAAAGTTATATGCCAATATGGGCTTTAGTGTTATTTACGATCAAGTACCACTTATTTCAAAAGTTTAAGCTAGACATAGGATTTCAGTTCAGAATCAGTTACTCTAATATAAACTACCATCAGATCCAAAAATTTAAGTTGATAGAAATGGTGAATTTAATCAAGTAACTGTTACTCCAATAATTTCAAGCTTACATTGCGGTGGCATTTTAAGAAGGTATTTCAAGTGGAGCCATTGCTTGCAGGTCTATAGCAGCAGTTGCTGGGGCATCTATTTTTGCATTTTTTCTGTATAAGAGGGTATATAGAAGGAAGAAGAAGAAGAAGAAGGAGGTTGTGGAGACATCAACTCTCCCTGTAGTATCCCAACACCAGTATGTTCAACATAGACATGGTAATATTTATGCTTTGGTGAACCATCTTATCGATTTTAATTATTTTAAGAGAGACATTTAAATTTGAAATGATCATTTGTTAAGTCTCTCTCAATTCTATATGAATAATGATAAGAGTTAACTGTCATGAGTTGCAGAACTTATTTTTGGAACATGCCTTTTCTCTGCATATTTTTCCATGCTTTGATTTTCATTTATTGCATTTTTTTTTTATATCTCAAATTAAGAGAATTAAGAATTTGGATGAATAGATACTTCTTGAGCAGCATCATAAGACCCATAAAGAAATTTTCAATGAAGAAAGTTTACACCTTCATTTTATAGCACATTGGATGTGTTGAAGCATAGTCTTGAGTATTGCCTCCATGCATGAAACATACACCCCATTTACCATATGCATCCAACCCACAATTGTGTTTCTAATAAAGCCTGATAATAAGGCATGCTTCAAGATGTTGACCTCAAGTGCCTTCAAAAACAGAGCCAAACAACAAAGATAGGTGACTCTCCCTCGGTGCGTTTTGCTTTATTGCTTTCTTGTTTCTTGGCTATCACCTCTTGCCTAGGACTTATTGGCGGCAATATGGGTTAGAAATGGTGAAGCTACTCTTTGTGGCTACGATTAGAGCTAGTTTAGTAACATCATTTGACAGCCTTGCTAACTCATCTGTTATTGGGTCAAACTATTTGTAAGGTTCCAATAGGAAAACACTTAAAAATTGCAAAAGGGTATACCGTATGCATCACTTGCAAGGTCATGTTTCTCTCACATTTTCCCAAAATTTATAATCACATATAATGAGTTTTTTCTTGCAATGACATAGCTTTTGTACACAATTCCAAAAGAAAGCTTAAGAATCGGTTTCTTTTACTGGTGCTCCTTCGTCAGGGCTCACAGGTATTACTATGGACAAATCTCTTGAGTTCTCATATGAAGAGCTTGCAATAGCTACTGATGACTTCAGCCTAAATAATAAGATTGGGCAAGGTGGCTTTGGATCTGTTTACCATGCAGAATTACGAGGAGAGGTTTGTTGAATCTTACATTGTTGTCTTGCTGTCATACTTCAGAATCTGAGTCCTATATACATTCCAACCATGATGTAACATGAGCCTTATTGGCTTGAAAGCACCATAGTAAGTGCAAAAGGTCCACCGTCATCTCTGAAGTCACATAAAATCTCATGGCATTTTTGGAGTAGACATCCATACTGTCAGAACTTTAGGATCTAATCATATAAATTCAAACCGTTGTATGTTGTAGCACTAGCAGTCCTCTTTGAGAATTCAAAAACCATGTAATTTTTTCACATTTACTCTAATACCATGATAAACTACCACTTATTCCAAAGCTTAAGCTATTAGGAAATAATAAATTTAAGCATTTAAAATTTATTCTAACAGACTCTTTCATCCTACTATCATGCAGAAAGCTGCAATTAAGAAGATGGATATGCAAGCATCTAAATTATTTCTTTCTGAACTGAAGGTTTTAATCAATGTTCATCACTTGAACCTGGTAATATGCTTTCCCTGTAATTTTATTCACTACTTCAATTTCTTTTGGTAGATTTCAAATTCAAAATAAATCCGATTGATGGCTGAGGCATCATGCCAACTTGGTTAGAGACTAGGAGCAGATTGTACAATAGAAAACTCAGTCAGAATCTTCTAGCTGATGGATTCTGCACCTTTCCAATCCTGTTGTAACTAGTTACTGATGATTAATATTCTAAGTAAATGTATATGCAAGCATAAGTATTTGGCTTACTTTATTATTTGAACTTCATTGGTTATTAGAGGCTTATACACTTTTCTTAGCTCTTTGCCATAATGCTCTTTAACATGACACTTTGCTCGGGAGAAATGCTGGCTTCAGATTTTGGTACATTCATAACTATTAGGAACATTTTGTGAAACCAGTATTTGCTTTCTGTGAGTGCTTAGCTAATATCAAGTTGCCTATTTTGCCCAACTAGCAGCTGCATCGTTCAATTATCTTAAGGTGACTCTTTCGTTCTATGTTAAACTTCATGCAGGTTCGCTTAATAGGATATTGCGCTGAAGGCTCCTTATAACTAGTTTATGAGTATATAGAGAATGGCGACTTAAGTCAACATCTGCACATCTCACGTGAGAATGATAATGCATCTGCTTACTGAACATCTCATTTCTATCAATGTATGTTCATGACTGCATTATTGTATCTTTGGGTTTCAGGAAGGGATCCATTGCCGTGGTCTACTAGAGTGAACATTGCATTGGATTCTGCAAGAGGACTTGAATACATCCATGAGTATACCGTTCCAGTCTACATCCACCGTGATATTAAATCAGCAAATATACTAATAGACTAGAACTTCCGGGGAAAGGTATGCTTGTTTTGACGTAGTAGCACTGACATCACCATCATTATTCTAAACTTTTTTGGTAACAGGTTGCAGATTTTGGGCTAACAAAATTGACTGAATATGGAACTGCTTCGCTGAACTCAAGTCTTGCGGGTACATTTGGATACGTGTCTCCAGAGTAAGAATTTCCCATTTTTTTTTTTTTCAATTTTTCATTTCATTTATTTGTTTACTCTCGAAGCAGAAATTGTTCATTTGCACATTATAAAGTGGCGAAATTTGTATTACATATCCATGTTTGAGTTATCTTTCAAATTTTATTTACTTTCGTTCTAGAACCTTTATTGCTAATGTTCAAGACATGGTAAGTAGCTTTTTCTCATCAGTGTTTAGTTGCAAGGATTGCTTTGTCCTTCATCATATGGAACATACAAAGAATAAGGAGCAGTATCTATACACACAATTCTTTACACTTTGAATGAGCCTAAATTGTGAACATGACATTTGGTGCCTAAACTAATTGTGAACTCAAGGATCTTTCCAAGTTTTATTATACAAAAACAGTTAAACTGAATGCCACATTTTGTGTGCAGATATACTCAATATGGTAAGATTTCCCCAAAGACAGATGTATATGCTTTTGGAGTTGTCCTCTTTGAACTAATATCGGGCATGGAGGCAGTGGGACTTGTTGCTTCGGTTGTTTCTCTGCCCTTCCTCTGCTTACTATTTATGAATGCAGTTCAAGAATTTACCCAATATGAGAATTTACCCAAATTTTATCTAATGATATGATGCAGTTTAAGAATGTGCTTAGACGGCCTGATCCAGGAGAATATCTTCATAAACTTGTGGACCCTAGACTTGGTGATGATTACCCATTTGACTCTGTGTGTAAGGTGATTTCTCAGTCACAATAAACATGCAAATTATAGACTATTAATCTTATTTCTACCCAGAGTCTTATAGCTGAGAGACATAGCCTATTCTCCTTTATTAGGAGAACCAGGATTTGAATCCTCCTCCCTATTGTTGTAACTATTGAATTGTCAAAAAAAAAAAAAAAAAAAATCTTATTTCTAAAAAGATTTTATGGCTGATTCGGCTGCAGCTGGTTGAGCATGCCAATGCTTGTACTCAAGAAGATCCTCGACTAAGGCCAAGCATGAGGTCTATAGTGGTTGCACTAATGTCGCTTTCATCTTCAACTGAGGATTGAGATTTTGGTTCTTTCTATGAAAAATCCTGCTCTAGTCCATCTAATGTCTGGAAGAGGAAGCTCATGAAGCCTCATGTTAACTGGCGATGCACGGCTTGAAAAGTGACCTCATGAAGAAAAAGTCGTCTTAACAATTATTTCAGATATGTTCATCATCTATAAATTCTGTTGCGAAGTACCCTAGGAGATTTGAAAGGTGGAAGAAATGTAGATATTGTGTGGTAGTTTACGTCAATTTGTTTTCAGTCTCTTAAGATTTTCTGTGCCACCATTCATTGGGAGTGATTTACCTGGTGTTTGTATGACTTTGCTTGGCATATTAATCAATGTTTAGGCATAGAAATGTTCCAGCTTCTATTTGAATTGTTCCATTCTTTCGAGTAACTGAATCTATCATCTGGGCCATGGTTGCATTGAGAATTTAGCATTCGTTTGGAGGAAACCAACAGGCAAACACATATGAAGGAAATGTACGATCAGCCACAATAAAATTTAGTGGCATCATATGTAATACAACATAGGACTTCGATTTATATGTGTCTGCTTCTATGGATAAATGTATATGCTATGACAAAGGATTCGTTTCAGAAATCTTACATACAACAAGATCAAAGAGAACATTAAAAAACTTTGATTTTGTTGCTGCAGTTGATATATATTGTTGGTTTCATTTCTTGTATCCAAACTCCAGAGGGTTATTATCTATGTACTAATGTAAGTAAGACATTGGCGTTTATGTTGTATTTCATTTTCTTTCTGGCTTTCACACATAGATGTAGCTGTAGCCTTCAAACAAGTAAATTAAACTACTTCTTGGTGAGGGAATTTTAGAATAACCCAAATGGCAGTCTGCAGCCAAAATATACATATTTATCACATTTTACAAGTAAATATGGCATATTTTTTGGTTATGAATAATATGATTGCCGTCCATTGATCAAACTTTGTGCTCTCAAGTCTGCCATCTTCATTAAAATATTATACTTTCAAACAAGATACTATATTTTGTAGTCTTTTTGCAATAAAATTGAGTTCATTATGTTATATTGGAAGAAATTTGGAGGGTGACTGTGTAAGATTTCCTTATGCATATTATTTTATCAACAGAAATTCAACTTAGCCCTTATCGGCATGAGGATTCATCTCACCCAGAGAATAGGCATGTGGTTCAAGATGGTCTGTTTTTAGTTAGAGAGTTTCAGTTTTGTAGTTTTTCCCATATGAAACGTATAGACAATTTAGTTGTCCATTTTTTAGCCAGAAAATCTAAAGTTTGGTAGTGAGCTATAAGTTTGGTATAATAACATCCCTGATGATATAGCTCCCCTTGCCACTCGTGACTTTTTGTAGTTCTCTTTGTTTCTTTTTCAATAATACAGGGCCTTTGGCTTTGGATTCTAAAAAAAAATAAATAAATAAAACCCTTCTCTGTTTTTTAAAAGGCATAATCTCAAAATTGGAAAAAAGAAAAAAAAAACCCGGTGATGTTTACCTTTTACGTAGCTATCAAAATTTACAATTTCAATCTCTTGGGGGCAGACTTAGGGTCCGTTTGGATACAACTTGTTTTGCTGAAAATTGAAAACACTGTAGCAAAATAATTTTTAAATGTGTGAAAAATTACTGTTCACTCTTTTTTACTGTTCATAAGCCTAAAATCACTACTCATAGACAATGAACAATGCCAGACGCGCATCAAGGAAAAAAAAAACTGAAAATGCGCAAAGAAGCTGTCGGGGAAGTTTTTGCGACAGGGGCCGAAAATGTGAGAATGGCCCAAATCTCCCCTTGGGTTCTTTAGAAGTGTTTATTTGTGGAGAATCAAGCCCAAAATTCCAAATGTATAATAAACAAAAGGCTAATGGTGCTTTGACAAGAAAAAATCAAAATGCTAATAATGAAAGTGCAAAAAAAAGCATAAAAACATAACAGGTTTGAAATTTCGACCCACAGTTATACAGAAGAAGAAATTGAGGAAGATCGTGAGGAAGAGAGGGAAGGTTCCCCTGTACCCATATTTCCACCCCTAAGGTACAGAATTGTGAGAATGTCTCTTGGCTCAGTGGGTTTTTGCTCTGAAATTTCAGGTCCATAGGGAAAATGTGGTTTAACAGGTTTAAAATTTCGACCCACAATCACACAGAAGAGGAAATTGAGGGAGGTCGTAAGGAAGAGAGGGAAGGTTCCCCTGTACCCATATTTCCACCCCAAACTTCAGAATTGTGAGATTGTTGGTTGGCTAAATGGGTTTTTGCTCTGAAGTTTCAGGTCTTTAGGTAGAACCTGGCTTAACAAGTCTGAAACTTCGACCCACAGTCACACATAAGAGGAAATTAAGGGAGGTCGTGAGGAAGAGAGGGAAGGTTCCCCTGTACCCATATTTCCACTCTCAAGCTTCAGAATTGTGAGATTGTTGGCTGGCTAAATGGGTTTTTGCTCTGAAGTTTCAGGTCTTTAGGTAGAACGTGGCTCAACAAGTTTGAAACTTCGACCCATAGTCACACAGAAGAGGAAATTAAGGGAGGTCGTGAGGAAGAGAGTGAAGGTTCCCCTGTACCCATATTTCCACCCCCAAACTTCAGAATTGTGAGATTGTTGGCTGGCTAAATGGGTTTTTGCTCTGAAGTTTCAGGTCTTTAGGTAGAACGTGGCTCCTCTACTTTGAATCTGATTGGGGCCTTTTGTATTGAACTTGAGGTGCTCTAAGTAACTGGTTCTTGAGTAGTGGAAGAGGCTTTTATCCCCTATAATACTATTTTGGTGTTTTGGCTTGGGTTGCTTTTGTTTAGGGAAAAGTTTGGTATGCTTTTAGCATGATTTTGGAAATAAAGTGGGTTTTCTTTAATTGGTTGCCTTTGGTCAGAAATTTCAAACCATTGGGAGGGTCACCTAAGTGAGGGATAACAGATGGAGTTGGCCAATGGGAGCAAACTATGTTTAAAGGAAAAAAATGGTTTAGGCAGAAACTTTGGGCCACAGTCACACAGAGCATAAAAGCTGTTTTGGGGTAGAAATTTTGGATACAAGACCTCCTCCATGAGCTTGAGGTGCTACTAGTATCCCTTGTCCACTTGGTAGCACGCATGGGCTGAGCTCATGCAAAAGGTTCGTAAGGAACCGGGCCATGCTTAAAAGAATAACATATAATATAATATATGAATTGAGCTCACAAGAAAGTCGGACTTGCTTGAATCGGGCTTGTACAAAATGTGTCGCGAAAATGAGTATCAACAGAAGCAAAACATGACCGTGAATCCAAACCCACACTTTACTTTTAAAAAAAAAATGTCAAACTTTAAAAAGTCGCCTAACCTTTGCTTAGTGCCAAAATGCGTGTGTAAAATGTGTAATTAAAAAGCTATCGTTTTCTTAAAAAAAAAAAAAAAAAACACTCTGTATCGACATTCAATCGCTATCTATATGGTTAAATGTGGTTAACAAATTTTGGCCCTACATCTACATGTAGCTCCGACCATACCGATGAGGACAGGAAACTTGGACCCATCACCATGTCGCTATTGCGTCGAATTGGATCCAAAACCGTCGCATTCCCAAAAGCCACAAGATTTGATTGTCTAACTCAATCACACTTGTCCAATTAGCATCCATTAAATATTTTAATATTGATCTAATTCACGGTGAATAATAAAGTAAAAGTCCTCTTTCGTCACCCTCAAATTTTTGTATGGACAGCTTTCTCTTAGCCAATTAATTATGATATGTTGCTGCTGTTGCATCCTATCTCCACTTTCCAACAACAAAGGGAAGTAATAAAATTTTCTTTATAAAAAAAAAGGAAAGTAATAAATAATAAATAAATAAATAAGACCCAACAATATGTTAAAAACAAGGATAGACTTCTAGGCTCTAGCACAAAGAATATTAAAATAGTGCAATAGGCACTCAGAGCCCTTAGTTTAACCGTAGCAAGATTGTTGCTACTAATTTCAAAGTTTTGTACTTCAGCATAGCTTATTTTTTTATGGTTTATTTGGCTTCAATAAATATTAGCTCGATAACAGTATAGTTGTAACTTATAACTTGTAAGTTTTAATTAAAAAGAATGTAATTTTAAGAAAGTTGTATATAGATAAACAAGTTAAATGTTCCTTTGGGGACATCCGGTAAAATTGGAAACAAGTTAAAGAAGATTTCTTAAAAGAAAATCAAACCAAACAAACACTCAAAATCCTTGGTTTACTTTTTTTTTTTTTTTTTAATAGAAAAATGGTTAGAGGAAGGAGAATAGTGGTTTTCTTACCTAAATGTGACCATAGTAGTACTCTAACTATTTTAGGTTAAAACATCCACGTCAGTGACGTCGCAGTCACTAATGAGTTAAGTGAACAGCTTGTAGGTAAGTATAAAGAACCGCAAGTCCACAACAGATTGCAAATGGAGGAACTCAAACCCAAATACTCAAAAATCAAAATCCTTTGTCTACCTTATTATTGGTTGATTTGTTTCCAACATGTGATCAAGAATGAACAAATCATCCTCATTAAGTGATAAAATTATTATTCAGAAATTTTATTTTTTTATAAATATATGTTACTCCTATCATTGAAAAATAGTCTGCATTGATAAACTTATACATATTAAAGAAATAATATTCAAGTAATGTTTGTCATCGCTCATATCAATACTTTCCAAAGAGTGCAAAATGCAAAGATTCATTCTTCTAAATTCTAATTACCTTGTCAAAAACGGGGTGTAATGTGAAACAAGTGGTTTTACTAGAGTATTTTGATTTAGCCCAACTTATTTTGATTTAGCCCAACTTTCCTTCTCCTACCTTTACGGTCCAATGCAAACAAAGAATTTTATCATCTTTTGAATGTATGAAAGTTTCTGATTTTGACTCTTCTAAAGGGTAAAGGGAAAAAGATAAGTAAGAATACAAATTTAAACTACGAATCTGGGATGCAGAAACAATTGAGTGTAGACAATAATTTAGAAAAGAGTAAACATAAATTTTTTTTAATAATATAAATACAATAGAATTTCAAAGTATAAAGTTATAACGTCATAATTTTTTATATAAATGATTTCAATGGCAAAGCTAAGGCGCATGCCTTGCTTCTTATTCTTTTCTTTTTTTTTCTTTTTCTTTTTCCTTTTGTTATAAATTAATAAATTATATAATATAAATATAATAAAATTTTAATCTATAACGTCATAATTTTTTATTATATAGTAAATGGTTTCAATGCCGGAGAAAGGAGGTAAGAAGCATGCCTTGGCATTTTGCTTCTTCTTCTTTTTTTGTCTCTTTGAGTTTATGGTAAATTGATAAATTACATATATATTACATGGAGATAAACATATTGGCCCCACTAGTATTTTGAGGAAAAAAATTATTGGTTTAATCCAGCTTGAAATCTTTAAATTCGTTAAGAAAACCCAAAAATAAAATAAAACATTGACCCAGTGTTTGGCCTAATAGCTCATCCGATTTTAATTTTGATTTTGAGTTTTTCTATTTATAAAAAGCCCCTTCAAATTCAAACACCAAAAAAAAACCTATAACAAAAACAAATTCCCCTAATAGCTCATCCCATTTTGATTTTGATTTTTTTTTTTTAATTTAAAAAAAGCCCCTTCAAATTCAAACACCAAAAAACCTATAACAAAAACAAATTTTTTTTTTTTTTGAAACCAAAAAAAAAAAAAAAATTCCAAATCAGCATTGCTATCAAAAAAAAAAAAAAAAATCAGCAATATAAGGAAAAAAATCCCTTGTAAATCAGACTCCTAAAAGATACAAAAAAGAGAAAACAACTCTAGTATATATTTATCGTTCACTTGGGGGAAAAAATATATAAATATAACAAAAACTTCCTAACCCTCTCATCGGCTTTGATTCTACACAGCCTCCAGTCAACTTTCAGTGACCGGCACCTCCAAACCAACAATCAGTGTTGCCCTGGTAAGGTATAGTTTATCTAATTATCTATCTCTTTGTTTTGTTTTCTTTTTTGTTGTGATTTTTCTCTGTTATGATAAAGTCTCTCTTTTTGGTAAAGCAGTGCTCAGCTTTACTTTAGTTTATGTTTATTAATGCCCTCCTGGGCTGATTCTCAAAACAGAAAGTTGGTGTTTATTATATTTATTTACTTTATGGCTTTATGCTATTGTTTTTGTTATTTGTTTTTTTTTTTTTTTTTTTTTTTTTAAGTTATATTTCGTGTACTGGTTTTTGTGCTTTTGTTTATTGCACATAGAATTACCGTGCAAGTGTATAACTACTATCTAGTTTATAACTTTCTCAACCAAAAAAAAAAATAGTTTATTAAATTTAATATTCAAGGTTTTTAAAGCATTAGTAATTTGATGGAGAAATTAATTAAATTGAAAACAATTGTTCAAAATTTGATATTTATCACTCAATTATCTATCTAAAATACTAAAATTTCATATGTTGAAATCCGTATAGGTTATGATGACTCATAGATGTGAACATAATGAAATTGATATTGCTATCTTTGAACTCAATCCTAATTTTGACCACCAATATGGGAATGAGATTTTTAGCAAGAAAAAATTTGCTAAATTTTCTTTTTTATTATTAAATATAATTTTAGTACCATTCAATATAGGACTCAATCTTATTGAGTCAAAATTAATTTATAAAATATAATTATACTTTTTTAAGGCCTCAATTTGTAATTAGTTTGGCTTGTCACCAATGGGTTCAAAATTTAAATTCCAAATTCTTTATTTTCTGAGATATATACTTTGTCATCTGAGCTAAATTCACTATAAACACGAGAACAGTAATTATTTTCCAATAGAGTGTTTGCATCTGGGTATTTAAAAAAATACATATTTTACACATTCAAAAACTATTTTATCTGTTTTATTATTTTAATTTATAATTCACCCAACATTCCGGTTGTTATTTTTCAACTCTATTTATTTATTTATTCATTTCTCTCTCTCTTTAATTTTTTTTTTTTTTAATCTCTTCCTATAAAACAAAACAAATAAAATAATATATTGATGTAAATCATGTTTTGGGCATGAGAATGTAAAATTGGAATTTGTGGCTAATGCTTAAATACTTCCAAAAGAGGGGTCTTCAAATTTGATGTAAATTTATGTATAAATTTATTTTTTTTAAATTATTATAAATTATAATGATGATTTTTTTTTTTTTTTGGGGAAAATTATAATGATGATTTCATGGGGTCCTTGTGTCAACTATTTATAGGCCTGTTATGAATAGAAGTCACAGCCGCCTATTTGAAGTCTTGAGCATCATCATCACAACGCTCCGCCGGTCGCATATCTAAACCAACTGTCTATGGGGACCCCACCCTAACCAACACACACCGGCCCACGTAACCAACGCGATCTCCACGCGGCATACTGTATCTCCGATCTCTATTATGTTATGTCCCCTAATTCCTATTCCTAATCCACACGCCAACCTCAACCTCAACCTCAACCTCTCCCACTCCCTTTTCTCTTTCTTATCTTCGATGGGGACACTGTCTCCCTAGGTCAATAATTGGTGGTTCTTTCTAGTTGTACTTTGGCAACTACATGAAAATAAAATTGCACAAATTCCCCTCATGCTTTCCCCATAAGACACGAAGCCCTTCCCTATAGAGTGTAAGAGTTAATAATCCCTTTACTTTCACATCAAGCAGTTTCATATTGGGGTTTTGTGATATACTAAAAAAATATATAGAGAGATTAAGAGTTACATAATTAACCATTTGTTCATAAAATAATGTCACAAAGAACTAAAGGTGCAAGCTTAAGCATTTCAACCACTAGTAATAATTTGTCATACTGAATTTGTAGTGAAAGTTTAGTGAACCTAATATTTCTCTATTTTTTTTTATAAGAATAAAAATGACTAGTTTAGACTAAAAAAAAAAAATAGTATCACAACTAATTAAGACACAATTAATGTTTATAAATTCAAAATTTGACATGTCTTTTTTAAGACATAGTTTAGACCATTTAGAAGTACATACTAGTGTGTATATCAACTGAAATCATGTGTTCAAAACACAAATTTTAAATTAAATTGTAAAATCATGTTTTCAAAACATGGTTTTATTTTTTTTCAAAATTATAACTAAAATAATTTCTTAAACACATGATTTATAAGATTTGTGTACTGTATGTGCAACAAACATTAAGCTTTATAATCAAAGATTTTTTCTTTTTTAAAAGAACAATAAGAAGGTTCAAAATTAAAGGAAATAGTAACGAATACATCTAAAAATCCACAAAAGGAACTTTCTATTTTTACAGAATCAAATCTACAAAAGGTTTTTCATCTATCCATCTTTCACACTCACCCACCCTAGCCGCGCGTGACACAAAGAAACCTTCATATTATCCTTGCAAACGCAGACAACCGTACAGAAAGTAGCCGTTGAAACCCACGTGGCACATTGCCGACATCGAACGACACTCTACTACTATCCGTGTTTTCCAGATCATTAAAATATTAAAAAAATAAAAAATAAAAAATCATTTATGCAATCAAGACCAATTTGACTACAAAAAGAAGATCACTCTCACACACTCTCCTCCCACCTCCTAACCTCTCTTTTATATAGCTGTTATCAACTACCACTAAAACCCAAACCTCTCAACTTCTCTTTCTCTCTCTCTCTCACACAACTTCCATTTCTTTAAGAGTTGTTAATCCAAAACTTTCCCTTGAAATCATCTAATCTCTCTCACTCATTCCCTGTATTCCACACCAAATCACCATTTCTTGGATTCACTTTTCTTTTCTTTTCTTTTCTTCCATCTTTAACTTTGTAAAATAGCGTGTGCCGTAGTATTTCCTTTGAACGAGTGCAGGAATGTTCTTTCTTTTGTTCAAGTTTTGCTAGCAAATCAATCCAAACGCTCCTTAAATCAATTTTCCAGATCGATCTTCGGCTCAAATCCAAGGTAAAACAGAGTTTTCACTAGGGCTACTATGGATGAGAATGAAGAACAGTGTGACTGTTACTGAGTATGAAATTCTTAAGTTTTAATTTTTTTTTTTTTAAATATTTATTGAAAACTAGTTCTGATTGAATAATATGTGTGTTTGTGTGTGTGAGTTAATAGAATCTGTTTAGTAACTTTTAAGTTTGATTAGTTTTGGTGTTTATTGGATTAATTAGTGTTAGTCAGATATGGAAACTCTAGAAAATTTTAGGATGTGTTTGGTGAATCAGAAAATTTAGATTTTATTTTTCATGAATTTAAAGGTGGAAATGGTGCCATGTCATATCAATCTCAGTCCATCTATAAGGAATGATATCTGATTATTTAAATGATGTGATGCTGTGTCTAAATTATTTTACATTCGCGAAAAAAATCTATTATCATGCCTTTGGATTAGCTTTTTTGTTGTTTGGTGAAAGTGGGTGGAAGTACAATTGTACCTGAAAAAAAAGTAGATGGTTTCCTCTCCGTTTCAGAAACAAATGGAGAGGATTCTATTGTGTGTTTGGATGAAAGGATTTTGAGAAAATTGAAACTGTCCCCGGAACCGGTGGTTTTGGATTTGTTTTACTATGTTGTGGTCGTGGGATGTAGTGCCACTTCTTCGGGTTTTGATTATATAATTTTCGCTGCTGACTTTGATTTTGTGAAATGGTTGCGTTGATGGTGATAGTGTGTGCTAGGTTATATGTAAAACAAAATGGGGCAAACTATTCTGTTTAAATTGGACATAACACTTGGGTTTGGGCTTTCATTTATTAGAGGTTGATATTACTCGTCATTTGTACATTCTTACTCAAGGAAATTCTCATATCCAGATATATATAAATGGCTACACTTGGAGATATTGGAGTTTCAGCAGCTATCAACATTCTCAGTGCATTCATTTTCCTTTTGGCATTCGCCTTTTTAAGGCTTCAACCTTTCAATGATAGAGTGTACTTCCCAAAGTGGTACCTTAGGAATTTAAGAACAGATCCAACAACATCCGGAACATTTGTAAGCAAGTTTGTGAACCTGGACTTTAGGTCATATATAAGGTTTTTGAATTGGATGCCAGACGCACTGAAAATGCCGGAACCTGCACTCATTGAGCATGCTGGACTGGATTCTGCTGTTTACTTGCGGATTTACCTGTTAGGGTATGTACTAATCAAAGTCAAAATTGTCTCATGTCTGTATATTTGTGAAAATGTAAATATATTAAATTGTACTGATTTCTCTATAATTTATTCATGCAGACTTAAGATCTTTGTTCCTATAGCCTTGCTTGCATGGTCTATCTTGGTGCCAGTTAACTGGACAAATAGCACTTTAGAGGATGCAACCAAGGTCTCCAATGTAACTGCTAGCAACATCGATAAGCTCTCTATTTCAAATATCCCAACTGGATCACAAAGGTTTGAAACTGTCTTTCCTTGACAATTTCGTTTGCCATGTTATTTCTTGACATGAATAAAACCATTCAGAACTTCGCTTATCTTTTGTAATTGTTCTATGGTTCCTTCTTTCAACCCTAATTTTTGGGTCCACACACAGCATAACTTATTTACCAATTTATATAAAGGGTTTTGATGTATTGGTTTATTTTTCTTTCAATTGTTCTCCTATAGCATCCATGCTATTGGGGTTATCCAGAAATCTGTTATTAGCATCTCATTCCTGAAGGATTGTTCATGCTTTGATTCATCTTCATAACCTGAATGTAATATTTATGCCACATCCTGGATCACAGGTTTTGGAGTCATATATTGATGGCATATGCCTTTACCTTTTGGACATGCTATGTGTTGATGAAGGAGTATGAGACCGTTGCCTTAATGCGGTTGCAGTTTCTTGCATCAGAAAAACGCCGCCCAGATCAATTCACTGTGAGATCATATCTCTGTCTCATAAATTAGTTCAGATTATTTTTAAGTTTTAATTATGAGAAATTTGACTTTGATTTAAATAAGAGCAGATGCTTGATTTATACAAAGAAGCTCACTAGTGACTATTCTCTTTCTTAATATTAAAACCACTTAAAGTACCAAACATGAAAATAACTTGTTTGTGGCTTTTTTTTCCCTGGAGTACTAAAAATAGATGCTTGAGATATTCTTCAAGGCTAACGTGTTGTAACAATTTTTTTTTATGAACTGTATTGATAATTTCTAATGTTATGTTATGTTATGGTAACAGGACAATTTTTCTATGTTGCAGCCTGATATAAACTTGTCTCAAATTTTCAATTGTTTACAGGTCCTTGTCAGAAATGTTCCATCTGACCCTGATGAATCTACAAGTGAGCTCGTGGAGCATTTTTTCCTAGTCAACCATCCGGATCACTATCTTACTCATCAGGTTGGTTCTTGCTAAACAGAATGAAAAATAAAAATAATAATAAAGAAAACTGATGATATCTTTTACTCTGATTTGTGTTAAGGAGCCATGAACTGCTGGCATGCTTTAAATTCATTTGTTTGAGTAGCCGGTGTGAGACTGTGAATTGTTGCTAGTGAGTTTACTGTTTTAGGGATCTTTGGTTCCTAGGAAAATAAGTTATGCAATCATCTTTGTTTATTAGCATGCACTTAAGTTATCTTATTGTGATTATGTCTTCTCTGACTTACTATGTATTGACTGTGATATGCAGGTGGTATATGATGCAAACAAGCTTGACAAACTGGTCAAGAAGAAGAAAAAATTGCAGAACTGGCTTGTTTACTACCAAAATAAATATACTAGAAAAAGTTCTCAGAGGCCCTTCATGAAGGTACTTCAATGCAATCTGATAGGTCTCTAGTAGCTTGTTCCGTATCAGTGTTCAAATTTACCACTTTCTCTAACCCAATTGTACTTGTGTTCTCTCATCCAGACTGGTTTTCTTGGGCTATGGGGAAAAAAAGTGGATGCAATTGATCATCATGAGTCTGAAGTTGAGAAACTGTCAAAAGAAGTAAGTGCAACTCCTTGATTTTCTTGATTAATTGAATTTATTTTTCCGCAATATTGTGAATATTGATTTGTCAGTTTGCCATGAGCATCATAGGAGCATGTGCATTATGCCATCATCTTTTAAGTAAGGTTGAAGATCTTTGTCATGATTTTTTGAAATTTAAAAAAGTAGGCATTTTGCTTCAACCTAGACCACATCCAGAATGTTTAAACCATAAGGCTGGTCAAATTGCTGTCCCACTGATCTCATAAACAACGTGATTTCACTGTCAAAGCCTTAGCCAAGCTGTTCAGTGTTCTGTTTGATATGCTTGTTGGCGATACCTTATTAATGTGATCTTATTATTATAAAAACACCCATGAATATAAATTTAGCTCTATATCCCTATGATCCCTATGTACTAGGGCTTTGCCCTCTTATCTTTTTCATTAAAAATTTAATTTAATTTTAAAAAAATATTTCTCCACCGGAGCTAGAAGTTCTTTAGCTAAATATATATCTAGTTGAGGTTTTCAACAACCATGCATATGATATTTCATATGGGAGGGGAAAATTCCCGTTACACATTTACAGCATCCCAGGAGCCTTTTTTGTTTGTCTGTCCTTAATTATTTCAAAATGCTCATGTTAAGTGGAAATTTGGACTGGACGTTTCTGGTCACTGCCTGTTACATTCATGCGTCCATTTAGATTTAGGTGAAAAGTTATTGCATTTTATTATGTGGCTGTTTTTTTTTCTGCAATTTGGGTACACATTAAGGTCCAATATAATTGAAATGGATCAATTCTTCTTCAGATAGCTGTAGAGAGGGAAAGAATTACAAACAATCCAAAATCTATCATGCCTGCAGCATTTGTTTCTTTCAAAACTCGTTGGGGAGCTGCTGTTTGTGCGCAAACTCAACAATCCAAAAACCCAACTATTTGGTTAACGGAGTGGGCTCCAGAGCCACGTGATGTATATTGGCCAAACCTGGCTATTCCATATGTTTCCCTCACAGTTAGAAGGCTGATTGTAGCTGTTGCATTTTTCTTCTTGACCTTCTTTTTCATGATCCCCATTGCATTTGTACAATCTCTTGCAACTATCGAGGGCATTGAGAAAGCTGCCCCATTCTTGAAAAGTGTTATTGAAATGTGAGCATGCTTTCATCCTTGGGCCTCTTGTGTTAATAATTAGTCTGCAATAACTTCAAATTACTCATAATGTTATGTATGATTTGCAATGCAGGAGTTTCATTAAATCAGTCATCCAAGGTTTTCTACCTGGGATTGCATTGAAGTTATTCCTTATCTTTCTGCCAGCTATATTGATGTTCATGTCTAAGTTTGAAGGATTTAATTCTCTATCATCTCTAGAGAGGAGATCGGCCTCTAGATATTATCTTTTCAACTTTGTAAATGTATTCCTCGGGAGCATAATTGCTGGAAGTGCATTTGAACAGCTAGATACATTTATTCACCAATCAGCAAGCGAGTATGTTATTCTCAAATGTGTGCCATTCCCTTAATTGCTCAGTGTCTCTTTTTCTTGGCAATGCAAATATATTTGAATGTGGGTGCATGTGTATGCTAGTGCTCTGTAAATTGTATATGCATGCTCGAGTATTTGAGTATTAAATGATATGTTAACTTGTAAATTTCTAGGAAAATTCTGTGGCTCTATGAAGTCTGTAGATATCTATCAAAATTGATCCCTTCTGCACAAAATAGGCATTTTACATGTAAGACTGTAAGCATTTTACATGATATCTGATAAATAGTGACTAGCAGAATCATATAATAGAGTCCCAGTTGGCATTTAATGGTGAATGCTGTATTAAATGGTTGAGAATAATGTCATTAGGCATGGATTAGGATATCCCGTAGCCACATGACGAGTATCTTGGTGCCTGTACTTATAAAGAAAAACATGATGAGTATCTTGGTGGGTATTATTTTGCTTCTTCTTTTAGTCAACAAGGACAAGACTTTCCACAGTTTTTGTTTCTCTTCGGCAATTTGTAACATATATTGCATGTTCAGGTTTTTTTTTTTTTTTTTTTTGACAAATGTTAAAATTTTGGAAATGTTTAACTATATAATTTCATAATCCTCCATGTATCAAGTATTGACCATTGATTATCTATCAAACTTACATAATTTAAGTTAAATAGACTAGTTCATTCCTTCTAATTTTTGTGCAATTTAAGTTTTTATCTTAGAATTAGATTTTATAAAATTAGTATATTTGTTTTCATTTTGGCAGGATTCCTAAAACAATAGGCGTGGCAATTCCAATGAGAGCAACTTTCTTCATAACTTATATTATGGTTGATGGATGGGCTGGTATAGCTGGGGAAATTCTAATGTTGAAACCTCTTATAATGTATCACTTGAAGAATTTCTTTTTGGTGAAGACAGAAAAGGATAGGGAGGAGGCAATGGATCCAGGAAGTCTTGGTTTCAACACAGGAGAACCCCGTATACAATTCTATTTCCTGCTGGGCCTTGTGTATGCTACAGTGACACCTATTATACTTCCTTTCATAATCATTTTCTTCGGCCTGGCTTATGTTGTATTCCGTCATCAGGTACAGAGTGGTATTTTTCATTATTAAATTTTATGTATAAAGGACAATATGGGGTTACACATGCCTGTCATTATGGCAGTATCAATCCAATGCATCGAATTGTTGAAGGCTTTTTAAGAAAAATTGCTAGGGAGGTGTACATTCAGTGCTTGCTGCCCATTTGTGTAGAACACAAAACCATTTTTTTTACCCAAAATTTGGGACTAAGGCTTTGTTTATCGTTATTATTGTAGTAGAAGTTACTCATATAACTAGCTAAACTTAAACCTATGGGAGAGCAACCAAAGTTTGTATCCAAGGGAAATTTTTCTATAGAAGAGTTTGTCTCTGAGAAAAAATGAAAAATAATGGAAATAAATTGTATTTTTAACCTTGTCTTTTTTTTTTTTCTTTTTTTTTCATATTTCTTTTTTCTTTTTCCCTCTTGCCAACAATGAACCAGCTTCACCTAATTTTAACTGTATATTCCTTTATTTCTTAACCATAAAAGGCATACATATTGACTCATCTTCTCAACATCTTTTACGTATAGCACATATGGTGTGTGCTTATAGATTAAAATACTGCAGATGACAATATCTGACATATGCATTCCTGGTTATGAGAATTAGGTTTTCTCTTGAAATTCAGTTCTTCCTAGATGTGTGTTTTTTTCTTTAATTACTTCCCTTCATGACAACTTTATTTTGTTTGTTAGATCTCTGTACAACCTACTCAATGGGTTTGCTTATGTGTGTGTGGGTAATGGGTATTCAGTATTTAGCATAGCAATATATAATGTTAGTAAGATACCTTTCTTTCTGCCATATCTTACATCTTACTTTTGAAAATGCAGATCATAAATGTTTATAACCAAGACTATGAGAGTGCTGCGGCATTTTGGCCTGATGTCCATGGGCGTGTTATAAGTGCGTTGGTCATTTCACAAGTGCTTCTAATGGGACTGATGAGCACAAAAGAAGCTGCCCAGTCAACCCCATTTCTCATTGCACTTCCAATTCTAACCATATGGTTCAGTAGGTTCTGCAAAGGCCGATATGAAGCAGCATTTGTCATATATCCACTACAGGTTTGTTGAACTTACAAGTTGCATAGTCGATGTTGTATTATTATTTAAAATTATTGGCATGCATTCTGACAGAAACTCCTTGGTACTGTCTTCATTGTGGTGATTTACATTCTTCTTTCCTCAATATATGATAGTTATGTCTATAATTCCTGTAACTAATTAATACAACTGTGGATTAAGTCTTATACTTGGAAAGATATGGTGTGAGTGTCATGCTTTGGTCTTTGATATGGAAGATGCCTATGTCTGTGTGAATGCATCTGCTAGTGGATGTTTTTTTGTGTATCATCTTCGTCATATGTGACTATTGCATATGGTATTGTTTTAGTTAAACATGTGATCTTATATGATTGAGGTGTACTTTTGGGTTGAAGCTGAATATGTTTTAAGCTATGGAGCAATAATCTAGTATTGAATTTGTGGAATCTTATAGAGGCAGCCCTCATTGCTGCTAAATCTGATTCCACTGTGTCTTGAATCTTTACTCTTTTCTCTAAGGAATTATACTTCTTCACTCAATGACGTAATGCTCAAATTCTCTGGGGTAGATTAGATATGTTACGACCTAGATACTGAAGATCTCTGATTTTTTGTGTAGCATAGACCATGAGTATGCTCATGAAAAAAATTCTTATAAACATGGCTCTCATCTGGTGTGAAGCTTTAAATGCATAAGGCTGTCTTGTGGGAGTGAGCATTGAGGCATAAACCCACTTTCTGGAAGCTTTGAGTCTGATATTCAATATGTATTAGTATGATTAATCCATGTCAAGAGTTTATTGATTAGAACCATGTTCTCTAGGCTTATAACATCACAACCTTAACAAAACATGATCATATCCTGGTTCTAGCTTTAGATGGACTTAGAGATTTGGTGGCTGTTTCTATTAGCCAGGGGAAATATGCATCAGAACAAAAATTGAACTTTGTATCAGTCTACATTTTTTTATAAGATTTATAAAAATAGAGAAATGGGTATAGAACCCGAGACCACTACTACCCCCCCCCCCTCCCTTAAGGCTTTGTATCAGTCTACATTATCTAGAATACTAGTGTGGCAGTGGGCATGAGTCTGTTAGTATTTTTTGTATTAGTAATGCGTTGTAAAATACTGCAATGACCATAATTCTTGTTTTTGAGTGATATTTCTTGTTCCAACCCCCCCCCCCTTTTTTTTTATAGTTCTTGAATAATATATAATCATCGGCTATGTTTTATATTGGCCATTATTGTTCCTTCATTCTTTGTACTCATTTCACGTTTCCTTTTACGCTATCTTTTACTTAACCAAAAAAAAGAAGAAGTGATATTGGTCATTATTGTCAAACAGAAAGCAAATTTTCAGTTCTATTTATTTCTCCTCACACTTGATTTCAGCTCTCATTAATCTCTCTCTCACGTTTAGGGATTTCACATCATTTTAATCATTATTTCATGCTGTGCGTTTAGGAAGCAATGATGAAAGATACTTTAGAACGGGCAAAGGAACCAAACCTGAACTTGAAAGGCTATCTTCAAAATACATATTTACATCCAGTTTTTAAAGCTAGCGAAGACGAAGAAGATGATGAAATTAATGATGACAAATGGGAGAATGAGAGTGTGATTGTGCCTACAAAACGCCAGTCCCGAAGGAATACACCAGCTGCCAGCAAAATTAGTGGTGCATCTTCCCCCCCATCTCTGCCTGAGGCTGTTCAAGAGCTTCCACAGCCCTAAATTAGGCTGGAAACTTGGCTTCTTACTGTTTGTTTCACCTTCACAGAACTGTACTAATGGGCAGGCTGGCACTGTAAATTAAAGAACAAGAATAGCGTATACAAACACAGAGAGACAGGAAGTCACAACAACCTTTAAGAACTGCAGCAAGAAAGCAAGTTGTCGTTGCTGTGCATGAAATGACTAGAGTGCAGGCTGGTAAAATGTAGAAATTTTTTGTGTATTATTCCTAAACCGGCCTGTTAATTGTTGGATCCTCTATTTGATAATTCTATTGTGAATCCCTGTATTTTTATAGGCCTAAGTTAAACTTCATGTGGGAATTTTATGACAAAAACATTTTTGTGTAAATAGTGTGAATCATCCGAATGAGAGATACAGTTTCATCTTCCAAGCTACATTAACTACAATGCTTCTTATCCAACAACTCTTACATGCGTCTTGGACCTCCTTTATATATGTGTGTGTGTATTATGTTCTGTTATTTTATGGTTTGTTGTATTGATGGATTGAAGAAGCCAAACTTGAGTCATTTTACTTCTATGTTGACGAAGTTCTTGTCAAAAACACTTGGGGGCACTATCCAAGTGGTGTCAAAATCAAAGGACGCGTCCTTATATTATTAGGTATGTATAGAGCTAGAATAAAAATAAGTGTTAAGTTGGATTGAGCTGAAAATGTAACCTCTTAAAACAACAGCTTTTGAATCATCCCCAAAAGAAAAAGGGAAACCTAACATTTGCACCACAATTTAATTTAAAAAACGAAAAAGACCGGTAAAAATTTTCACTCTCAATTCACTAAATAACATTATATACATCTTCATTGAAAGAATTAAATACTAAATTCTAAATTAACGTAGAGAGACCCATATGCTATCATGTAGAGAGACCCGTATGCTAACAAAAATCCCTTTGTTGTTGTTGTTGTTGTTGTTGTATTTTTTATTTGTTGTTTTATTTTATTTTATTTTTATCCTTTCTAAGTGGCTGAAGATGTGGGATCAAGATAACATTATAGAACCCACCAGGAATTGAGAAACCAATTAAAGGAATGGCTATTAGCATCAACCAAAATCTTATCATTCAAACAAAAAATTTCATAAAAGAACAAAAAAGAATCCTGTATTAAAATATTAATAAGAATAATTCATTCAAAAGATGAAATGCAAAGAACAATTCAGTAAAAAATGGGGCATATAAACAAATACCTATAATCTGAAACACAACACACAAAATACCTATATTGTGATTAAAGTATGAGATATATGCATATATATCACAACAAATACACATTTTACATTGAGAGTTTACCTTGCACATTGGTTTTTCAATTGTAGCATCATGTGAAAGAGGCCAAATAACTTTCTTAGATGGAGTTGATTAGACAATATGATGAAAAGAAAAAAAAAATTGGGTCATTTGTAATGTGTTATCATTTTTTAGTTTAATCAATTTGAATGTATTTGTTATAAATGTTGGGCTATGTGGAGCCTAATTGTTTTTAATCTAAATTATGACCTGATCCAATATAAAAGTGTTATGGTTTTTAATGAAGATTTCATGAGGCTTAGTCCATGGAGTGGAAAATTGAGGGGAAATTTTTTGGCCCCTTTTTAGCCCATTGCGAATCCTTTGTATATGATATAAAATAAAGTTGTTTTAGATTAGGATTTTGTGTGTTGTGTTAAGAGAGAAAAACTTTACTACCACATTTTTTATTTTTTCTTGAAAATAGTGAAATCACTGTAATTCTATAAACGTAGACAAATTGCTAAACCATGTAAATATTATTGTATGTAATTGTTTTCTTTGACACATTTTTTCTCTCTATTTTTGCATCTCATAGATTTGGAAATTTCATAGATATTCCCTATAATAAACACATGCTAGTTTGATTTATTTAGTTAGCTTACATAAGTAATGAATAAATTAGTCTATATTGAAAATTTATAATTAATGTATATACCCTTTATATATATATATATATATATATATATATATATATATATATATTAGTTAGGGTGACATGTGCAAAGCACGTGCTACTTTTAGGTGAGGAAATTAAGATAAAAATTTCTATTTGAAGAAGTATGAAACTATTTACATATATAAAAAATGTATGTCATACAAAGTTAATCTAATTTGTATAAGAATTTTGATAGTTAATCACACATAAGGTTATGGTAGCTATTTAACATATGAATATTTATTTTACTATAATATTTTTTTAGTACTTATTTGCTAAAAGCAGTATTCACTCACTAAAAAATTCTAAGAATGAATGATATCGAATATCATCTTCCAACAATTGGCAATTGATTTTTGCTAAGACATTGTCACGTATATAAATTTTCATCATGAATGATGTCATATGCTACAATTGAAACTCTTCATCAAATACCTTCAACCACACATAATGAAAATTTTGTCATTCATACTTCCTTCTTTAGCATTCTACGTGAGTCTAGGTGCAATGTTTAGCTTACTTAATTTTTTATGAACACCCACTTTAAGCCCAAAAAAAAAAAGATATAACAAAAGGCACATGTCATCGAATTTTCCATTAGATAAATTATAAGTTTTGAAGTATTAAACCTAGAAAATAAATGTTCTCTAGGTAATTAATAAAATGTCTTATATCATAATTTCAACTTTCTAAGTATTATTACCGTCTAAAACTCAAAATATGCGGAAAAAAAATTTGGATGTTAAAATTTAGTGTTAGTATTTTAGACACTACACAATGGAATATTTTAAGAATCATAAGTTTTTATTAGGGTTTAACTGAGAGAATAACAATATGACATATTTGCTATTTTCCAAAATATTAATGGAAAAATTGTTTACTTTTAAAGTTTAAGGAGTAAATGTGAACTACTCCAAATATAAAGGATGAAAAGTGTTTTTGTCCTAAGTTTTTTATTTTATTTTTTATTTTTTTGGTGAGTAAAATTGTGTTTTTACTCAAAATTATGCGTAAAGATAAAAATACAAAAATTCAACCCAAGAAAACTAGATGCGAAACAGTGAATTTTGGCTCAATAAAGTTTACTAAACCAAAAACAATTTCTAGAAACACAAGTACATTTATAATTTTTTTATATTTTATTTTAACTTATAAAGAATTGACATTTCAGCAGTTGTGATTATATTATGACGATAACAAGATGTCTTAACATGTTCACAAAAGAAATGCTATATCTACAACATTTTTATAATAAATCATAAGTAGTAAGTTGTTACAAGTTGTTATTGATTGGCAAAAAAGTAATTTCATTAGTAAGTTTGAAATTCCAGTCCAATCCAGCTGCAAATTCTAGAGACACAATGAATAAGACAAATTTTATTTAAGTTATAGATGCCAAAAGACCATGATAAATGTTACACCCCTCCCCCCTCTTGATGGACAAAGGTTGGCTCCAAACCTATTTGAAGCTATCATTTATAAAACTATTCATGTGTATTATTTAAATAAGTAATATGACTTATTAAAAAAAATCTTGGACTAAAAACTAGACATGGAGCAAGATAGCTCTAAACATTTTTGAAGCCAAACTTTTTCCTTTCTTGATAAGGTAATTTTGATGGCAAATGTGGCCTTACATGAAGCAACGGTCAAAAACAGTTTGAAGCCGGTCCAGGTATGCTGTTTGGACTCAAGCCCATGCTGACTAAAATCATCATAATAATAATATAGAGGCCGAAGAAGTAAAATTTGATATTTTCAAATCAGTCAGCTAATCTAACAGAAATAATTCAGAAAGGAAAAACAAAAAATGCCTGACTAATCCTAGTTACTTAACACAAACAAGTGAAATTTGATAATTGGAATGGAACTCAGAATTTTTTATTTAATTAGACTTCTTTCAATTGGCTTACAATATATAAGTAGTTTTTTTTTTGGTAAGTAATAACAAATCTAAGTAGTTTTTCCACAAACTTACCCCAATTGAACATTTGTGATTGCTGGTCCACCTGTATTAAAGTTGGGCCCATTTGTAAGGATGGGTGAGTTGTTACTAGTTGAAATGGATATTTGTGCAGGTGCTACCAGAGGAAAAAATGAGGGCAAAATTTGCTAAATAGACTGATTTTAGGAAATATTTTGGTGAATAGTATGTGCGTCAAAGTATTTAGTTAGTTAGATTGATTTTGGAACTTGAGTTTGGTAAAATATTTCGGTGAATAGTATGCGCGTCAAAGTATTTAGTTAGTTAGATTGATTTTGGAACTCGAGTTTACCAAACTCAAGTTCTAGCCCAAAAATCCCAACATAAATTTGACGTGGAATTAAAAAAAAACCACTTGGAACTCGAGCTTAGCAAACTCGAGTTCCATGACTGGAACTCAAGTTCCAAAATCAGTCTAGCTAACCAAATTCTTTGACGTGCATACTATTCACCCAAATAGTTCCTAAAATCAGTCTATTTAGCAAATTTTGCCAAAAAATGAGTTACTTCCACCAATTATGTTACCACCATTGCTGAAGCCTGCTGTGTTGGATGTAATGGAACTTCCAGGTGTCTGGGTAGGATTTTGGAAGCTAAATGCACCTACCAAATGACATCATTAAAAATAACACAAAAACACCTAAACGAGTAATGGAGGAAAGAAAACCTTCAATAATTGTACCTTCACTTTTATATGGAAAATTGTTTGTCCCAAATGCACTTGATGTCTGACTGGAATTTGGGAAGGCATTTGGTTGTGCAAAAGCATTGTTAGATGGCGTAGAGGGCCTGAGAAAATTTGCTTAAGAGATTTTTAAGAGCCCAACGACAATGAAAGAAACAGTATATCCAGAAATCTGTGTGACCCTTCAGTAATATTAGTAATAAAAAGTTGTTTTATAATCAACAAAAAACTATGATATTTGAGGTAACTAAGTAAAGATTTTGATAAGTGATTCTTACATTATTCCAAGACCCTCAATTTGCGAAGCACCTAGTTGACTAAAACTTGTGACCAAAGGAGGGGCACTATTTTGAGCAGTTCCTAGGAATGCATTTGGTCTGGCCCCAGAAAGTGGGCTTTGGCTGGCAAGAGTAGAGTTTGGTGGAACTGCATTTGGCTTACGAAGGAAATTATCAAACTCAACTGTCTTGGAATTGACTAAATTCCTCTCTCTCTCTCAACCTGTAGAGAAGTGTTTAATTATTTGTTCAGCAAAGATAGCAATGCTTCCAGTTGTTAATTTATCAATACTACAACATAAAACTTTCAGACTTCAAAAAAAAAAATTAGAGAGAATAGAAAGCGAGCAATAAAAGTAGGTGTGAAATTGAATATACGATTGTTAAAGAAAAGTAAAGAAAACCCAAAGAAGTAGAAGAAGAAGACTTACCTGCCACGCTGAAAGTTTCTGTAGATTTCTTTCTTATACTGCATCTTCTTTTCTGAGAGAGAGAGAGAGAGAGAGTTGAAAGTGGGAGTGAGACTGTGAGTGAGGGTGGAATTCGAATTCATTATTTGTACGCAGTGTTTCTAATTTCTAATTACCTAATTCGTAAAATTAATCAAAATAATTTTATAGATTTTTTTTTTTTTTTTGGCTATAAAATAAGGGGTTATTGCCCCCATTAGAAAAATAATTTTTAGATGTTTGTAGAGAGAATAGGAAAAAAAAAGTTTGGATATATTATTTCTCTTCTCTTTTTTTTATAGATAGTTTCAACTTATAGTAATTGTCTTGATGATAATTTTTTATCATCAAATTAAGCCACCGATCAGTTTTTGATATAAACGAGGATTGAACTTAAGATTTCTTATTTAACTATTAAAAACTTTATCAGTTGAGTTAACTGGAACCCACAAATAAACCAACTTAAGATCACGTGATTTATGTGATTTTTCATTCCATGATAGCTAACGAAAGTTATTTTTAAAGGTTTATTTTATGAATATGAAAATCTTAAAAAATTATTAAGAAGAGTTTAAACCCATGAAGTATTTTTATAATTTGCCCAAATTCAGGATATTTTTGCATTTTCAACTTTTATTTTATTTTCTCTTTCCTTTTTTTATACAATAAAAAAAAATGGACTAGATTAAATCACACCTTACAAACAACCTTACAGATAGAGAGATGTGAGGGTAAAATCAAAAATTTTTTACCCATTTTGGAGAGAGAATTTTATTGGTCTAAGGTAAAATCAAACAAGTTGTTTTATAATCAAACAAAAATTTTTATACCTTTATTTTTTCTCCATTTTGGAGAGAGAATTTTATTGGTCTAAGGTAAAAATAGTATACTTCCATCTTCTTTGCCAAACAAAGAAAAATAATAATCATCCTACTATTTCTTCAGCTAAGTTTTTTATGTTCCTCCTTTTCTTTTTTTTTCTTTTTTTTGGTCAGCAAAAGAACTTTCATTAAACTTAAAAATTAATAAGTCTATTACATCTTAGGCTAGCTTTGTCAGCAGCTAATATACTTTCCACCACAGACGGAGGATTCAAAAAGAATACAAAAGAGTTAACACTACTAGCACCAAACTTAGCCAACGTATCAGCACACTGGTTGGCCTCCCTATATATGTGGACTATCTGCTTGTTGGGGATCTCGCTCAGCAGGTTCCTGCAATCAGTAAGTAATGGTTCCATTAACAAGTTAATAGTATTATTATTTATCAACAAAACAACACTCAAAGCATCCAACTCTATAATTAAATTACTAAGCCCCATCTCCTTGGCTAATAGAAGTCCATCTCTTAGAGCCCACAATTCTGCCATACAGCTATTTGAGTCCCCAAGAGGCCTTGCAAATCCTTTCAACCATTGCCCATCATGATCTCTAATGACTCCACCACCACTTGCCCTTCCAGTGCTCCCAATAGCAGACCCATCTGTGTTCAACTTCGCCCACCCCATTGGAGGCTTCTCCCAACCCACTTCAATTACAATTTTTGCTTTAGGTAACTTGGCATTCCTTCCCACAGAGAAAAATTCCGCACTATCATTAATGCTCTTCTTGTAGAATGTTTGCTCCAACCTGCCTGTCCTGAAAACAAAATTATTCCTATGCAGCCAAAGATTCCACACTCCTATGGGAAACAAAATTTTCCAAGGAATCCCCATCCACCTAGAAATGACATCTGATTTGCAATTTACTTCAAGCCAATCACCAATGGATAAGTTGAAAGTCTCCCTCAAGCAGGTCGGAAAATGAAGTTGCTGCCAATACTCCTTAGCAAACTCGCACCCCTTCAGCAAGTGATCAACAGACTCATTACTTCGGTTGCACAAACTGCAGGAAGCATCAATATTCAGGCCTCTCAACCCCAAAACCTCTCCGGTAGGTACACTGTTATGTAAACATAACCAAAGAAAAAATTGGATCTTAGGGAAAGCTTCAATTTTCCACACCCACTCCATCGATACAGCTTCAAGCTTCAAAGGATTAAGCCCCTTTGCCAACAAATATGCAGACTTCAAGGAGAAAAATCCATTCTTAGAGTAGGCCCATTGGAGCGAGTCCTCTGCCTCACTATTACAAGACAGTGGGGTAGCTTTAATGGCATTGAGAATATTTTCAGGTAAATCAAAGGATAATAGGTCTACTTTCCATACCTGATTATGATCAACACATTGCTTTATCGTGATGAGCTCTTCCTCACGATACAATGGCCCTTCAATGAGAGATCTCAGTGTACCCATTGGGAGCCAAAAGTCAGTCCAGATCTTCACTGTATCACCATTTTTTACTGACCATTTCAGTCCCTTAACGTAAATTGGTCCACCCCTCTTACATGCCGCCCAACAGCTAGAGCCTGGAAGCTTTCTTCCTTCAACAGTCATTCTGCTTGCTGAAAGATACTTGGCCACAAGCATTTTTGCCCATGGAGCCTCCTTTTCACAAGCTAATCTCCAGCAAAGCTTTGCAAGAATGGCATTATTTCTTTCCTTCATTTTGTGCAACCCCAACCCGCCAAGCTCTTTAGGGAGAGTTACCTTATCCCAGCAAACCAAGTGCATTCTCCTTTTTTCTTCTGTTGATCCCCACAAAAAGTCCCTTATAAGCTTATCTACTTGATCACAAACTTTAACGGGTAGTGCTTGACATTGCATGTAATACTCTGCCACAGGAGCTGCTGCTGACTTAACTAGCACCATTCTACCAGCCCTTGATAGAAGATTTGTCCTCCAGCCAGCCAATTTAGTTTGTATTTTATTGATCACAAAGTTGTAAGCACTTCCCATTCTACCTTGATGAGTAATGGGAAAACCAAGGTATTTTCCTAGGTTAGTGGTTGCGGCAATCCCAAGCCTCCTACAAATGCTCCTTCTCCTACCAGCCACATTAGGGGAAAATAAAATCTTTGATTTTGTCAGATTCACCTTCTGCCCAGCAAGATTGCAGAAATTATCCAGCACTTCAATGATAGCTTCGCAATTTTTCCTATCCGCCTTAGCAAAAAGCATCAAATCATCAGCGAAGAAAACATGAGAGAAGCTCGGCCCACTTCTTGAAGCTTTAACCATATCCCATCTCTTTTCCTCGCACATACTAGTGATTTGGGCTCCAAGGTATTCCATGCATAGAAGGAATAAATAGGGAGATATAGGATCTCCCTGCCTTATTCCTCTCGAAGGTTGGAAGGACTCTAGTTTACCTCCGTTGAACAAAATGGAAGTGGTAGTAGTAGAGACGCAGCACATGATCAATTTTATCAACATCTCTAGAAACCCAAAATGCTCTAGCACCATTTTGATAAATGACCACTCTAGGCGATCATACGCCTTCTCCAGATCAATCTTAATAACCATAAATCCCGTTCTTCCTTTTCTCTTCCTAAGAGAATAAATTAACTCTTGGGCAATTATTACGTTATCCGTACCCCTTCTCCCTTTGAGGAAAGCGGTCTGCATTGGGGAAATTAAGGATGGCAGCAGAGGACGAATCCTCATAACAATTATCTTTTAAATGACTTTGTATATCGTGCTGCATAAGCTAATGGGTCTATAATGACTAACCGTCTTAGGCCCCGGTTGTTTAGGAATCAAAGCAACAAGGGTCTGATTTAGATATTCAGGAACTTTCTGCCTTGTGAAAACTTCCTCAACCTCTCTCTTTACCGAGTCCCCAACCACCAGCCAAAACCTTTGAAAGAATCCAGCATGTAGCCCATCAATGCCAGGAGCTTTGTAAGGCTTCATAGTTTTAAGGGCATTCCATATTTCCCCATCCGAGGGAATGTTGATTAAGCTACCAGCCTCCTCTTGACTAAGCTTAGCACACCATTCCGAGCTCCATTGAGTAGTAATAGGACAGAAAACTTGCTCTGATTGATA
This sequence comes from Quercus lobata, assembly GCF_001633185.2. Lineage (NCBI taxonomy): Eukaryota > Viridiplantae > Streptophyta > Magnoliopsida > Fagales > Fagaceae > Quercus > Quercus lobata. The sequence continues at coordinate 72,238,059 of NC_044908.1, forward strand.
AAGCTTCCTGAAGTTTGAGTTGAAAATTTCCTTAACTTCCTCTATATTACGACACCATTCACCCTCACTGTTTTGGACACAGGTGATTCTATTCTTACTTCTCCTATTGAGCGCAGAAATATGAAAGTATGCTGTATTTCTCTCCCCTGAAATTATCCAATTGGTTCTGGATTTCATAGCCCACAGCTCTTCTTCAAGCTCAAGAATTAAATTGTACTCCTCTGATAGCTGCTTTTGAAGATTGATCAAAAAAGTATTAGGGCAGTGAGCTAATGCCCTTTGAGTTCCCAACAGTCTCGCCATAATATTCTTTTTCCTTATGAAAACATTACCAAATACCTCTCTATTCCAATTTTGTGCTTTAGTTTTGAAAATAGAAAAAGCTTCAGCAAGATCACCCTCACTATCCGCCCAAGCATCCCTCACCACAGCCGGGAAATCACAATAACTCAGCCAAATAGACTGAAATCTAAATGGTCTGTCCACATTGGAGCCCAAAAAAGGATTTAAGTTCAATAACAACGGACAATGGTCTGAGTTAATTCTAGCTAAATGAGTTACATTAGCTTCCGGATAAAAACTCTTCCAACCCGGATTAACCCAGCACCTGTCAAGCCTACATTGAATTAAATTATCCAACTCCCTCTTGTTAGTCCAGGTGTATATAGGACCTGTATAGCCAAGGTCCATGATACTGCATTCATCCATACACTCCTTTATAGCTCTAACTCTCCTCTGGCAAATCGGGTTCCCCCCATACTTCTCCTCAGCAGTCAAAACTTCATTAAAATCACCCATAAGTGCCCAAGGCAGATCATGCAAATTAGCTAAAATCGTAAGGTTATTCCACAGAATGTAACGTTCTTCAAATCTAGGACTAGCATATATAGCACTAATTAACCAGCTAAAGGATTGAGATCTTACCCGAATTAGCGCATGGATCTCCTGCTCAGTAGCTGCCAGGACTTCACCATGCACCAAATCAGTACGCCAAAGCACCCAAATACCTCCAGCGAACCCAACTGTATCTGCCACTGCACACCCATCAAAAGGCAGAGTCTCTATAATCTCATCAGCTCGTGCACCACTCATTCTAGTTTCAGTGATCACCATGAGTAAAGGTGAGTGCCAATCCACCAAATCCATAACCGTTTTCCTGAATAGGGGTTTCATAGCCCCTCTGTAGTTCCAAATCAAAATATTCATAATTTTTGAATAAGTAGAAACACCGGACTCGGACAAAGAAGAAGTATCTTCAGTGTCTCTGGATCTCCATAGCTCCATTAGCTCCTTCCTCGACTCCCAAATCCCCCGGAATAGAGTCACCGCATGTTTTATTATCCCCAGCTCTTCCTGAGTAACCTTGATCAAAATCGTGCCATTCATCTCCGGTTCTGTAAATTGGATCATTTTCACCTTGTGTAGATTGCCCATCAATGAGCATTCCACCGAAGCCGTTAGCATCATCTTCCTTACTGCAACTTTTGACTCTGTCCACCCCACTTCCGCTTCCGACAGAAATTTTTCGGAGTTCTGCATGTTTGATCCTGTGACTGATGACCTTGAGCTTGTCACCGGCAGCACCGGCACTGGAGGTCGATCCGTTAAGAACCTCCACCACGGGTTCGGAGTCATGATCCATGCTTCGTCTTTCATTGGCAGATACCCCAGTAGCCTGCTTCTCTCCGTCAATGGAAACATGTTCTTCCACGCCACCATCAGGTCTTGCTCGAACCAGCCCCATACATCTGTTGGATCTTGCTTTATCCAACGGATTGTCTCTTTTCCCACAGGAATCACCTTTCCTTTGTAAAAGATTGCCCAATTCTCTTTGTTCTCCATCGCTGTTACCAAAGCCCTCTGCTACAGAATTTTCTATTAAGTCACTTGGTTTAACTTTATTGCTGGACGGGCTAGAAAAGCAAAATGGGCCTGGCTCAGCTTCAGACCCAAACACAAACACTCCGTTAATCTTGCTCTGGCCCACCACTTTGGACTGCATCCCAACTAAACTAGTTACTTTCTGATTTGTTTTGGCGCGTACACCCTTATCCTTTGTGCCCTTCCCTATTTTTGGTTGGCTTTGACTAGACATAGCCATCACATTTGTCCCTTTCTGCAATACAGCAGGTTGCGTGTGCAGCATTTTTCTCTTGCCATTTCTATCATTTTGACCCGCCACTCTAGATATGGCAACTGTAGCAGAGGATGCTTGCGTCAGCTGGACATCAGCCAAGTGGTTCGTCTCTACTGAATTTTGCACTGGCTTTTTCCTACTATTCATTTTCTTCCTATTGACCACCATCCATTCCCCATATTCTTCCTGAGTTTTTCCTTTTTCTCTATCCTTCAACCCCTCTTCCTCCTGGGTATTTGTCTTCTCATTGTGCACTTCACATTGGTCCTTATTCCGCTCCTTGAATTGTTCCTTAACAATGTACGGGCATGCTTCAAGTTTATGCCCAATCCTACCACACGAGAAGCAGAGGGCATTGATACCCTCATAGAGCACACTTTGTTCAATCTTGCCAATAAATATCCTCCTTACAAAAGGCTTATCCAAGTTCACTTGGACACATAGTCTAGCAAACCTACCCCGTTCCCAATTGACAGTGTGAGAATCGATTCTGAGGACTGGGCCAATGGCTCTCCCTATTTTTTTAAGAGCATTCGGTTCATAGTACTCCAAGGGTAGCTCAGGGAGCCTTAACCAAACTGCTACTGATGAGAGAGTTGCCTTAGAGGCCTTGAAACCTGGCTCCCATTGCCTGATAGCAAGAAATTGCTGTCCTATAAACCAGGGACCCCCTTTAAGGATGGTATCAACATCTTCCATTAATTCAAACTTCACAGGTAGTAATCATAACCCAAATCTATGCAGTCCATTCCTCCACACGGATTTCACATTTTCCTTATCCTCTCAACAAGGAAAGAAAAAGCCATCCTCCTCCCAAAAGTTTTGATAATCAGTGCTTTTTGCCAAGGAGCTCTCATGCGCATCTTCTCTTCTTTTGAAAATCCAATTCTAATATCTCCATCATGAACTCTATCCTCTTCATTATCAGACTCCACATCCTCTTGCATAGAGCAATCAAAACCAAAAGCTTGCTCAAATGCTCCAGGAATTGCACCCACCAACTTATCCTTATAGCTCTCCACATTGTTTCCCTTAACGTTCTCCCTCATTCCATCCACACGATGGCTATCCTTAAACTTCTTGGTACTGCGAGCAAGAGTATCCTCCTCTTCATCTGATCGTTTCAGTCTTTCTCTCTCCATCGCTGAGTTCTTGGCAAACTTTTCTCTACATTCGCCCTTTTCTTTTTGTATGTTCCTCCTTTTCACCTTAATCAAACATATCCTTAGTTTGGTGTTTTAATCAAGGATGTTAATTTCGTACCGTACCGGCCGGTACGGCCGGAATTTTTCGTGCCGGTGCCTGGACCGGTACAGAAACTGGGTTGATTCGTACCGTCTTAAATACCGGTGTGTTTCGGCTTGTTTCGGCCATTTCGGCGGATTCCGGTGCTTTTCGGGCGGTATCTTCGTTCCGAACCGGTACAAACTGAAATGGGTTTTCATAAAAAAAAATTGCTACTTACAGCACCTCTTCACCATTATTGAACCTTCATCCACCAGTGAAATATTGTTAGATCTTGAGGCTTGAGCTCGTTGCCATCGCATAGTAGCTTCTTGAGTTTTCTTCTCTTCCTCGTTGTCACTCTCTTTCTTTTGGCATTTCTGGTCTGGGTTTCTAAACAAAATGTTAGCAGAGAAACCCAGAGGACAAGATGAGATGACTTCCACTTGTTTTACGCCTACCCACTTTCTGCTTCTTACTAAAAGGTTTTTTGTTTTTTTTTTTTTTTTATTATTATTATTTAAAAAAAGTTATTAAGGGGCGGACAAACCAACGTGGTTTATCTGCCCCTAGTTTACTGTTTATTCTTCTTTTCTGTTTGACCACTCAGAAGTCTTATCATGGTTTTTAATTTTTTTTTTTTTAATTATTATTGAGTAGTGAAATGGGCTAGGCATTAGCTTAAAATAATTTGAACAAAAGAGGTAAAAAATTGAATGTAAATAAATATATTAATTTATATAGAATTTGTCACTTTAAAATTTAATATATATATATATATATATATATATATATTAGCGGTAATCCCGAAACGGTACACCGGTATTGACCGGTACCCGAAATATATCGTACCGCTGACTAAACCGGTACAGCATCCGGTACGGTATTAACACCCTTGGTTTTAATTCTAGACAATTGATTTAAACTATATACATTTCAAAATCCGTTATTTGGATTTAAATTAAATCATTGAAAATTATTGGAATTCAAAATTTCAAATATATCGTTCGATGTTTTTATAATATATGAAATTAAATTTAAACTTCCACCTTCAAAGGCATAAAGATAAGATTTTTTTTTTTTTTTTGTAAATAGACTTTGAATTTCGCCTAAGGTATATTCTTATAAGAAATAGTGTTTACTATTTTTCTAAAACTTTTACTAAAAAAGCAATTATGTTTAATGAAACTGCATTTGGTTATGTCACTCAATAATTTATGGTGGAAATATTATGCAATAAATAATTACCTTTTTAAAAGATAATAAAAACCTTACACCAAAAAAATCAATTACTAGATTTATTAAATAATTAGATAGCTTGTAAAATTCTTTTTAAGGATCCTTCAACTATTTATAATTAAAAATTTTAAAAAATTAAAAAAAAAAAAGCAGTATGGCCAAAATTTCCCAATTTCTCTATAATTCTTTTAGATATTCCTCTTCAATTTTTCATGTCTCCACCCCAAACAACATACACGCAACAACCTCAAATCCCTTTCACAATCTACTCAATTTTAGTTGTAAATTTTTACTAATTTTTTTATTTTTATTTAGTCCATTTTAAATAAATAATTTTTTTTATACCAATAACAATTGGACACATTAATAGCGAATTATTTTGTTTTTCTTTTTTGACTTGTTTGACTAATATCTAGGTTGAACTTTTCAACATCACCATCACACAATTTGTCATACATTTCTTCATAACTTGCCATTAATTGTGTGTTTGAGCCTTCTGGAAATTGTTGTGTCTGTATCATTACTCTTTTGCGACTTTCAAAAAAGAAAAAAAAAAAAAAAATAGAGAGAGAGAGATCATCAATGGCTTCAAGACCAAGAGGTCGTCCAAAAAAGGTTCATTCTTTTTGTTCTTTTCCCTCTCATTTTTCTCTCTAATGTTTTCTTCTCTTAAATTTTATTGTTGGATACAAACACAATCCCACATTGTATTATTAAAAACTAAAAAATGGTCTCTTTCCCATGTTATTTTCTGTCATGTTCTCACACACTTGGTTTTGCAGAAAGATACTCGTCTGGTTGCAGCTCTTGACGCCATGCGCCCCTATGGATTTCCTCAGGATTTTGTCGAAGTCGCCGTAAGAGAGCTACTCAATGTGGGTCAGCTTTTGTTTTTGTTTTTGTTTTTTGCTTTCTATGTTTCAATGTGTTTTTTAAAGCAAAAAACAATAATAGGTTTCTGGGTTTTGGCTCAGGTTTATGGTGGAAATGAAGGATGGGTCTTTATTGAAGACTCTTCTTACTCCGTCCTTGTTGAAACATTACTTGAAAAAACAAATGCTCCACAAGATCAGAAGGTAAAGTTTGATTTTTTTTGGTTATATGCTACATAAGTATTCATTTTTCCCCCTTTCATATGCTTTGATTTCTTTTATTGTTACATGCAATTTGAATTACAGCTCATTAAGAAATGTTATTTCTTTTATGCTTGATATCTTGATGTTAAAAAAAAGAAAAAAAAAAAAGAAAGAAAGAACAAAATGAAATATAACTTGCTTGGGAAATCAGTGTCATCCACCTTTTAATTGAGCCCATTCATATATGGCTTCATTGAGGGAAGTTGTACTTAGGCATTATGTTAATTTGTCCATTTCAGTTTGTATAGGATCTATATGTAATAAAGCAAAGTTAGTGAACAATCAAACCAGTTTAGCTGTTGCATTCTAGAGGCCTGATATTATTTACATTCCATGATTTCACTTGTAAAGAAAGAAACATTCAATAATTTTGTTATTGGTTGGCTCTTATTCCATTGGGGGTTGCAATTCTGTGAGACGTGCTTATGCCTTTCAGAAACTAATGAAGCATTGAAGCTATATCTGGAAAAGGAGTATAGCACTAAATGTTCACTTAGGAGTTAGAACTACATCACTGTGCCTTGGGCAAGCCATGTTCATTATTTCATTTATTCTGTCGAAAACTAGGAACGCATACTAGTTGTTTCCCAATTTACAGCTGCAAATTTTTAAGTGGTGCTGTTGAGTCTGTTACAAAAAAAGAGGTCATAATTTGAGATATGACTTGATTCACTCATCCCCTGTAGACAAAAACCCTCAACAACAACCCCCTCCCCCCTTTTTTCTCTCTCGCTTTCCCTTTGAGGAAACCCATAGTTATGTGTTGTTCATAGGTCCTGCAAATTTTAACATGGAGGTTAACTGATGTTGCAGTTAGGCTCCATAATGAAGACTGAAGTTTATTTTTTTTCTTGATACTCTCCAAATTATTCTCTAATTGACTGACATCCCTAATACTTGATCCCCTATGGCAATGACTCATTGTGTTATTATCTAGTTAACACCCTCAATTACTCTCTTTAGCAGAGTAATACTAATACCTATTTCTGTTAGTTCTATATATTCTATACAGCTTTGTGGTTCATTAGTTGAACTTCTGTGATAATAATTTATTGGTTGGTAATATCTACATGCACTTAGTGAGTCTTGAACTGAAAATCTCATTCACCATCTCAATATTATGGGAAGAGGAAGTGTAATTTGAGCTAGAGTTCATTGGCACTTCTACGTAGTATTTATCTTATAATTAGCTACAGTTTGGCTCTTGCTAGTTTATACCTTGCACAAGAGGAATTAATTGTACAATGTAGTCATGAAGCTAGTTTGAACCTTCACATTATTACTAATCAAATTAATAATAATAATAATAATTTCATTTCCCAATTATTCTTGAAGGATGATTCTCCTCAACATGATCCGGGAGATGCAGATAATAAAGAATCTTCAGCTGTTGGGCCATCCACACCTACTTGCTCCAACTCAGGGGCCACAGATGCTATGTTGCTAACTAACCAGGCTTTGGACTCAGCCTCACAGCCTAATGAGGCTCCAGACAGTGCACATGAATCTCGTAATCCGCTTTTATTCATTTACAGCTTTTGAAATAATATTTTACTCAATTTCTTTCTTTTTTCAACAATCAACATATAAATTCAAGCACATTTAACCAAAAGGTTTATGTGTGGTTGACCCATAAATAAATTGCAGGAGAACTTCTCTGCTACTTTAATCATGTTATGTATGCTCTTATATTGCAGATGGTATGCATTATCTCCCACCGACAGCAAGTTCTGGTGGTGCTGAAGCTCCTGGGGATAGGCTTGCCCAGTCACCTCCACCTAATGCGGATGGTATGCGTTATCTCCCACCACCACAGGCAGCAAGTTCTGGTGGTGCTGAAACTTTTGGGAACAGTCTTGCCCGGTCACCTCCACACATTGCAGATGGTTTGATTTATCTCCCACCACCACCACCACCAGCAGCAAGTTCTGGTGGTGCTGAAACTCTTGGGAACAGTCTCGGCCAATCACCTCCACGTATTGCAGATGGTATGCATTATCTCCCACGGCCACCCGCAGCAAGATCTGGTGGGGCTGAAACTCTTGGGAACAGTCTTGGCCAATCACCTTCACGCATTGCAGATGGTATGCGTTATCTCCCATGGCCACCGGCAGCAAGTTCTGGTAGGGCTGAAACTCTTGGGAACAGTCTTGCCCAATCACCTCCACATATTGCAGATGGTATGCACTATCTCCCACGGCCACTGGAAGCAAATTCTGGTAGTGCTGAAACTCTTGGGAAAAATCTTGCCCAGCCACCTCCACATATTGCAGGTAGTATGCGTTATCTCCCACCACCACTGGCAGCAAGTTCTGGTGGTGCTGCAACAATTGGGAAAAGTTTTGCTCAGTCACCTCCACATGTGAACCAATCCCCACTACCAGATATTCGTCCTACCCGAAGGAGGCGACCTTACCATGGCTGGATTAGCAATGATGAGGAAATCGATCTAGTGCAACTGACACCAGCTCCATTGCCAGAGGGAATAGCAAAGTTGCTTAGGAGCTAGATGAGTAGAGAAAGCCTAACATCATTTGGTAGGGAGAGGATGGAAAGAGCATTTGGTAGGGAGGATAGATGATAAAAAGTGGGAGGTAAGAAAAACTGGAAGGATAGAAAGAATAGTAATGATTCAAAAGTGATAGGATAGAGAAGAAATTAGTTGAAGGACGAAAACTGATGTAAATTTCCGTATATTTGGCTGAAAAGAAAATGAGAAAAATGAAATTTTAATTTGTATAGATTTTTATGTTATGCACATAGCATATGAGAAGTAGTTGTTTCCCATTATTTTTGTATAGTGCTTGAAGGGTTATTACAATAATGCAATAGCGTATTGGTATTTAAATATTGAGTAGAGTTGCAACCTTGAAATTTTCTCTCCAAAAATGAAACTATGAAAACTTATCTTCCGAAATGAATCATGCTGAGCAATTTTTTATTTTTATTTTTTTGGCATAAAAGGGAGCCAAGTAGCCTAAGGGGCTCCTTCAGTATAGGCTTAAGCCTTGAAAGAATAAATAAGAAGCTTAGGCTGGGCTCCATTGAGCATATATGCTAGGGCTGAAACATTAGGTCCTCTCTCCTGAGCAGGCCAGGTGCAGGTCTTCACAATTCAGCCTGAATCTAGGCTGAGACCTGCCCTAAACTCAGATAGGACAGCAAAATGAACAGGTCTATTTATGAGCAAGGGTTTATTAATTTTATGGTCTCATTGCAACATGAAGAGTTGTGAGTAATACTGTAAAAAAACCTGGTCGTCATGCCAGTATTTATTTGAATATTGTAGATGTGTAGATGTGACTGGAGACTACAGTGCTCAAAAAATACAGATGAAGATAAGCTTGGCTTCAATGTGCCTTTTGTGGACTGCAACTGATTTCATTGCAAAGGAAACATGCATCATTGTTTCAGTGTATTCATTCTATGCCCCAAATTCTTTATGGATGAACTTGCATAAAATTATTTTGTTGGCATTGTGGAGGAAAAGGAAACATGTTAGAATGCCATTGTAAACTTATTAGCCCATCGATTGCCTTTGTTGTATACAGGGCCGGCTGAAGTTATAGGCCACTTAGGCAGTGGCCTAAGGCTCCCACTGGTAAAGAGGCCCCCAAATAGTAATAATATATTATATAATATTATATAATATCCCATCAAAAAATTGTATAGTTTGAAAAAAAATTGTCTTAATCTTGAATATTTTCTCACACATGAAACTTATTCCGATATTGATGGCTTAGATTTATTTTCAGAACTAAAAGTTTTAAAAGAAGTTTTGCAAATAAATGAAAACTCTCTAATTAATGTACTAAATTATATAAAGAGGCTAGAATCTTTTCCAAATGCATGTATTACTTTTAGAATATTACTAACTATACCTGTTACAGTTGCTTCCACATAAATAAGTTTTTCAAAATTAAAATTAATAAAATCCTATTTAATATCAACTATGTCACAAGAAAGATTAAGTGGATTAGCCATATTACCAATTAAAAAGGAAATGTTAGCGAAACTTGAATGCAAAAATTTAATTAATAATTTTGCCTCTCAAAAAGCAAGAAAAATAAATTTTAATTGAAAAAAATATATGAATTTATAATTAAAAATATAATAAAAGACTCCATTTAAAGATTTCAGCTAGGGCCTTGAGCCGGCCCTGGCTGTATATTCTTAAAATGTGATTTTGTTTTTGCTCTTCAGACATTTCTAGAAGATGTGCATTCTATTCTGAAGCACAATGGCTGGTGAAAGGCAGAACAATGATCACTTGACATTTCTGATAATGTGAATAAAGAACTCCCTTGATAAATATAGTTGACTGTGACAAGTTACAGTTCTTTGTTTTCTCTTTACTTTAAATCTTGGAGCTGATGAGAGGCTAGAGATAGGATATCATATTTGTGATAATGGGCTTCTTTTTACTATTAAAATGCCTTTTCAAGTCCATTGGTGACTGATCTACAAGGCAAGGCTAGAAGACCCTGAGTAATGGTACTTATTTTGCAGTAACTGAGGGGTGAAAATGGCCAAAATTGTTAGTATTTTTAGCAATGTACTATTTTTTTTGAAACTAGAGTTTAAGAAATTCGGGTTTGACATGAAACTCGAGTTTCATAAAAAATTGCCGCTGACTTAGGTTATTTGAATTAAAATATTCCACAAAGAACTTGAGTTTAAGAAAATTAAGTTCCTAACAATATGGTACTCAAGTTTATAAACTCATGTACCATGTAAGAATGTATTCTATATACGTACTTCAAGTTTTGTAAAGAATATTTTAACTGTTTGGCATTGGAAATCCAACCACACTCTACTCAAGCCAGTCAACACAAAAAAAGAGATGTAGATTCACGTGAAAGGCTAGAAACAGAGCAGGCACAAATCATAGTCTACACTTTGCCCAGTCAACCAATAATCCAAAAGAGTAAAAAAATGGTGCTGGCCAGCACCTGTTAAGTTTGCATAGATACTGTTTAAGTCAACATGATTTTCTTAAATTACCCCTACTTTAATTGGGAAATCAAGAAAAACAACACCACCTTAATGATGTGTGTCAGGGGCATAGAAAATAACAAATGTTGCATGCTTTTACTTAAGTATAGTAAATGTTCATTGTATAATATTCCATTACATGAAGGTGCAAGAAGTAACGTATCAATATATGAAAGCAGTTCTTACATGGTACTCGAGTTTAGAAAACTTGAGTACAACAAAGAGCTCAAGTTTTTTACAGTTGAGTTTCGTGTGGCATTTTTAATTAAAATAATCCACATCAGCAGCATTTTTTTTATGGAACTCGAGTTTTTGAAACTCGAGTTCCATGTTAAACTCGACTTTCTTAAACTTGAGTTTTAAAAAGTGATAAATTACTAAATATTTCTCAAACAGTAGTAAAATACTAATAATTTTGGTCAATAATGATATTTGGCCATTTTAGCTGTTACTGAGGGCCCGGATATTTTCATGTTAGTACATGCCTGATGGTTATTAAGTTATTGATGGCTTAACAATTAGTACATTTACACGAGTGCTTTTATGCTTCCTATAGGTCAGATACTATAGGACGTGAATGTTTAGGCCCAGAGAGAGACGAAAGCTCTTCTCTATAGGAGGGATTTAAATTTTAGGAATTGATTTGGCAAATTTTTGAGTTTGCTTCTTTTTCCTTCCATAAGTGGAAGTAGTATTAGGAAATTTGTTTGATTGCTTATAGCCTATTCCTTTTTCAATTTTAGAATGGTTGTATCACCACACATTTTTGGTGTGATGGTCATTCCATAAGTATAAGTACTTGTGAAGTGTGAGGAGTAAGGGTCGAAATTCAAGTCTCTAGGAGGGAATTTCACACACATATACACTTATATTAGGTTAAAGTAAAATCTCTATCTTGTATTAAAAAAAATATATATATATATTGTTATCCTTTTTTGGAGTTCGTAACATGTCTTAAACTAAAAGTGAAACCCGTCAAAAAATTTGATAGAAGAGCATGGTGAACTTGATTAACTTTGAAGAGTCTCTAAGTCCTCCTCTCTCTTAATACTATGGTATCCATCTGACTCAATATCCTCACAGGTGATGATTATGCAGCAATGATGACCCAGTTGTTGGCCTTGTAATTATGATGAGCTGTGGCCTTCTTCTAAAGATGTAGTTAACAGCCCAGTAAAAACATTCCCAATATCCGTGGACTAAGCAAGTTTCGGTCAAGACAACTAAGGAATGCATCCGAGAAAATGGAAATCAAAGAGAATAAACATGTACAACAAGATGATGGCTAGTCAATTGGCTATGAGAAAATCAAAGATTCTGCTTCACGGTATGCAGAATGCACGTGCAATCTCATATCACGTAGAATGTGATAAAAAGACAGACTATAGTGAAGGCACTGGTACAGTACAAGCTAATAGCATCTCAGGGGACAATATAAAAATGTAATTTTTTTTTTCTCCTCTGTAGATGATAGTCATACAGAGGACACTTAATCCTGGACATACATAATAAATTCATAATTGAACTGTTTTGGGGGGGGGGGGGGGGGGGGGGGGAGGAACCGACAGAAGCATCTCAGCATAAGCTCTTGCTCTAGAGTCTATTTGTAAGCTTTGTTGCTTCTCTCCATCCAAATACATAAATGATCTTATAAATCACCACATAATGGGTCCTCCAATTGGTTTCGAGAAAAGTTGGCCATTCATATATTTCTACAATAGCAGATTTTAGATCCACAAGTATTTGTTCAGCTTTCTTCATAATTCTCTAATAGGCTTCTTGTGCTCAAGATCCTTTCATTAGAATTTCGTAATTACTCAGTTGGCATACTTAAAATTAAACCCCAACGGTCATATGTGACACAACAGAGATATTCAGGTCAGATTTCCAGAAGTGTGAGAAAACAGAAGATGCGCTGAGTAAATGCAGCTATCATTTCATCAAAAATTATCTAATTCATGCACTAGTTTCCATCCAAGGTTGCAATTGACTCCTTGAGAAGTTTCCGAGCATCTTCTCTTCTCCTGAACAAGCAATTACACAAACAGTAAGGTCAATTTAATAAGCATTTGGGAGCTATCATAGTGACTACATGTTCACTGCCCTAGGACATTACAGCTTCATTACATATAATGCAAATGTTGAGAAGAAACTTATAATGCTTAAGATGAAGGTTCCTACCTTATGGTATAAAGAAAAACAACAAGAGGCATATACTGCCAATCAACTTTGTTTATTCTAACAATTTCAAGTAGAATAAATTCAAATTCCCTCCACGGAAGTTTATGGCTACACACTCAATGGTTCTTAAACCTCACCCTCTACCATGCTCTTACAAGGGGAGGAGGTGCCATCTGAGGTAGAACTAAGTGTGTCACTCAGACCCTAAAGTCAGCATAATGTCAGCTGTAATTCATAGATAATTGTCCTATATATCATAAGTTGCCTTTTAAGGCGAAGAAAGGCAACGCTCAGTAAACACCATACTGAGGACAAAGAGAAGCTGATTTCAACTATCAATTTTCTTGTGCTTCCAGAGTTCCACAAACAAGATTAATGATATTTCCTAGCATAATTACAAATCTGCACCAGCCTACAAGATCAGATTTTATTAAGATGAGAGAAAAAAAAAAAATGAAAACACATCAACATCATTATTCCTCCATCTTATGGCAACACATTAATTGTAATTGAGTTGAACAAGTCCAGGAATGAACTACAAGAGGTTGGCATGAAAAGTAGTCATAGAGCACCTTTTGGAATGTCCTAATCTTCGTAGTCAACTTACATAATTCCTATAAGGGCTCCTGCTTCTCTGCCAGTTGGTCTAGATTTCCTCAAACCCCACGATCTCCACCATGACCAACCATAGGTTAAAGTTGTAACCTTTGAGTCAGATATAAATATTATGGCTTAGATCTAGGATGCTTGCTCTAATGCCACGGGATACAGTGAGAAATTAGTTCTAGGGTAGAAGGGTTTAAGAAAACTTAGTTCAAGGGTAGAAAAAGGGTTTTTTTTTTTTTTTTTTTTTTAAAAAAAACCAATAATAAACAAGACTAAATCAAAGAAAAAGATAATAGGAATGAAGTTGGAACAATCAAATATCGATTGCTAGGATATAAAACAGCTCAATAAATATTCAAATCTAAAATTTCATAAAGTATATAAGAAAAGATTGCCTAAAATGACTCAAATGAGGTGATATTTATAATAGTCTTTAGTAAACCTAGAATCCTATCCATTCAACTTGCATAGAACAATCAAATCCTAAGCATTTAACTTCATTTAACAGTCACATTCTATTCACAAAAGTTTTAAAAATACTATAGACATAATAATAACAAAGCATAACTTAAGAGAAATAAAAGACTGGTCCTGTGATAGCAAGTGGATTGAAAAACGGAGTAATGGGACTTTGTGCTTAAATTTTCCTACATCACTCATTCACTCTCCCTGGTTCAACAGACACACAAAGGATTATTATTATTTTTAATTTATTTCTATTTTTAAATATCTAAATGCTATTAATTCAGCATGTAAAATGAAGTCATCTATCCAACAATCTTAAAAGGGACAAAATGCAAAAGCAATTTTCTCACTTAAAAGCTCAATTGTAACTATCACTCTCTCTCACACACACTAACAATCAATGGATTAAATTTCATTTTTTTTTTTGGAACTAAAAGCTATACATTCAGCAGGTAAAATGATGACACCCTTCCAATGACCTTACAAGAAATCAAGTGCAAAAGAAATTTCTCATATAAAATGCTCAAAAGGAAGATAAACATTTTTTGATAAGTTCAAAAGGGAGACAAAGTTACACACACTTTCTAAGGTCATACCTCTTTATATCCTCCACAGCTTGTTTACGGTGTTGTATTTGGAGTTCTAGAATGTGAATTAACGTTGCTTGAGCCTATAAGCAAAAGGACAATATATGATGAAGTAGATTCTTGAAAACCATCTAAAAGAAATGATCACAAATAATCTAGAATGATTTTACCTGATGAGGACGCAATGAATTGAGAAGGTGGTGTAAGTTTTTAAATATAAGGGATATTTCCTCCACTCTCCTTGCATACTGTGATGGTCTCTCAACAAGAACATCAGCAAGCTCCAAAATATGCAGCTGCAACTCTCTATTAAGGGACCTCAGTTCCTTCTTAAAATCTACAAAAAATCAGCAGCTTTAAAAAATCTAGTAGCAAAAAAATACTTTGGGGGGGGGGGGGGGGGGGGGAAGCATTCAGAGTACAGTAGCACTTAACCACAAAAGGAGAGACCAGGGCCGGGGGGGAGGTTACAGAGTGCACTACCAGCTGTTTATTTTCCCTATCAATTGTATCATAATTTGATGAAATACATGGGCAAACAGATAATCAGCTCTCTCTCTCTCTCTCTGATGTAGGGCATTTCACATGGCAATGGGGTTATGGCTGAGTATTCCACGTGCAGAATTACTTGTACTTTCTTTCAAACATGTGTTAATAATTTTGGACATGTAGATAATTGTTGGTAGTTGTAGTACCAGCATAGTTTGTCACGGAGTTGTCAGCATAACCAACTCCATAGTGTATATATATATATATATCCAAGGTTGGGCATTGTAAACTCACTTTATGATAGTATGAGAATTTTCCTTTCAAATCAGAATAGAGATCTGAGATTAACAATACGGAAACCAATTACTTTGAATCAATTTCCTTCATCTTTGCAGAAGTTTCAAAAGGCTGCAATGGTAGACAATGTGCTTAAGAGATTAACAATCAGAAAACCCATAAGATCTAAAGTGTATGGAAAAATCCAGATTAAGAAAAAAAAAATCATTCATCACTAGTGTCCAACTAGTTTAAGAAATGGGAGGGAAAGAGTTCCCTCCTAATGGTGCTTTCTACCTTTTTTATCAATAATCCGGAAAATAATAAATTACTCAACATTGAAGAAGCAAGGAAGAGTGAAGAGGAAAAAATTAATTCTACTAGTAACCTGACCAATTTATTTGGGAAAAAAAAAAGGAAAAAACTCTTATTATCAAAGAAAGGAGAACTTCATACATGATCAAATAGCTGACTACTCTTCTTCTTTTTTAAGTAGTACTTGCAAAAGATTTAGTAAAAGCGCCACAAATTCATACCGATATTTGGTCCCTTTGGGTATAGCTGGCGCACTCCTTGTTCTTCCAAGGTTGGAAGCACATCATCGGTCTAGACAAAACATTGGAAAAATTATCATGGAAAAATAGAATAATGATAGAAGCCTAATAATTCAATCATAATATAAGCTCAATGATTTCATCAAATCCAAGCTTTGGACTTAAGACCTACAAACTCATGATATTGAAACCACCTTCCCCGTTTACGCATTTTCAGGAAATCCTCTTCACTTATTGTTACTTGTGAACAAACAGGGGGATACATTCTTCAAATTGTTAAATACAAACAATAGTTCAGCCCAATTAACTTTCTCATAAAAACTCAATGACTAAACATTACACCTAAAAAAGGCAGGACCGATAATTCGAAACTAGGATATTCACATGTATTTTGAAAGAAAGAATAATAAAAAATAAATAAAAGGGAATTCTCACAGTGTAGTTGCTTCCAAAACAAACATAAGTCCCTTCAGTAGGAGGGGGAGGCTCAGGAGCTGACTTTGGGTTTTGTAAGTAATCTTTGTACAGTCTGTAATACGGTGGTGGTGGTGGGTACGTAGCTGTTGCCATTAGAAGCTCTTCCTAACCAAACCCTGAACATCAAACAAGTTCATGACAAATATAAATTCAATTGTCAAAGATTACCAAAAAAAAAAAAAAAAAAGTTAAACCTGCATGAATTCTTGAATTAAAGGTTTTCCATTCTATCCTATCTGAAGTTATAATCCTTGTTACTTCTTTAATTGACATGTCTACTTATGTTATATTTGGACTTCATGTACTAAATCCAACAACCCCTAAAAGAAAGAGTTAACTCCAAAACGTAACACATACCATGAAATAAGCAAAAATAAAGAAACCCAATTCATATAATCCAATGCAAAACCAAAACGAATACACAAAACCCCAAAAAAAAAACTTACAACTCCAAAAATCAAAGAGCTAAATTCGATATCTTTAACAAAGTCTTGAAAATAACCCCCAAAATAGCAACAGTCATTGTAAGCTGACAGTTGCATTGAATTTGAATCAGAGAAAATTATTGCAGAAAAAGAGATATATATAAGTAAAGAAAACGAATCTGAAAATTGAAAAGCATAGAAATAGAGAGATTGAAACTCAAAAGACAGGGACACGAAAATGAGAGAGAGCCCGGAAGTACCTGTTAGAGTATCGAAAATTTGTGAAGTTGAATTCTTCTTCGCTGATCCTAGTTGCTCTGTTTCCCACTGATTTCAAATCCCCAAATCCAAATCTATTTCTTTATTTATCTGTTAGCCCAAACGGGGATTTGGATTTGGAAATCCTTGTTTCCAAACGGGCTTTTTTATACTTACATTTTTAACCTCGGAAAAACTAGGGTTTTACAGTTCCGTACTTTTCCCTCCATCTCTCTCTCTCTCTCTCTCTCTCTCTCTCTTTCGAGATCGGCTATTCTCAGCTGATGCAATAGCTTCTTCCTCTCCTCCTCAGGTTCTCACTCTTGTTCCTTACTCTTCGTTTTTTTCTTTCCTTCCAGTTATTCTCCGTTTAACCTTATAAGAAAAAAGCCAAGGAAGAAAAAAAAGTGAATTTTTCATTTCCTTGCATTGTGTTTTCCTGCGAATTCTCGGGAATCAAACAAGGGGAAGCTGCCCTCTGGTTTGCCTAACTCTTTATTTCATCATCTTCAGCCTCAGTCCTTAGGCGTCGGTCCGGTCAGAACTCTTGAAAAGAGAATCCTCATCAAACAATGGAAGATAAGGAAGCAGAAAAGCGACTCAGATGATGAGGATATTCGTGGGAGGATTGGGGGAGAGCGTGTCGGCTGAAGATTTGCAGAGGTTGTTTGGGTCACTGGGAATGGTTCAGGGACTTGATATTGTCAGGTCCAAGTCTCGCAGCTTTGCCTATGTCGATTTCTCCCCTTCTTCCCTTAAGTCCCTTTCCAAGCTCTTCAGCACTGTAAGAAAACAAAAACACTATCAATCCTTTTCATTCCTCTTTATTATTACCCGGCGCAAATTAGTTTTTTTTTATGTAGGCGGGGTTTGAACCTCATATCTTTTGTTTGACGACACGGGACTTTACTAGTTAAACTAACTGGAACCCCACAATTTAGTATGGAATAGGAATTTGTTTATGTTGTTAAGTTGAATTCGTTGCAAATACAAGACCAACTTTTTAACTAGCACATAATACAGCCATGCTTCCCCGTGTGGGATTTTGTAGGGTTTGATTTGTTGAGTGTGTATGATTAAGACTAAGCTCTCCATTTACATGTGCATGCAACAAGCCATTTTGTAATGTGTAGATACAAGCATAGAACATTGTGTCTCCAATCCATTAACAACAGCGACAACAACAAGTCTTAATCTCAAAATTTTGGGGTCGGTATGGATCCTCAACAGATTAGTTAGGATCAGTCGTGTGTACACGCATCCAATGCATCTAGACCCCACAGCCTCGACCTCTAGCTAGAACTTAGAAGGGAGGAGGTGCCAGCTGAGCTAAAGCTCAATGGCTCTCTGACCCATGTCTATATCAGAACTTAGATCCCATAAGTCAAAATTTTTTTTTTGTGCCCAATTGCTCTTGGAAATACTTTGACTGGTGACAGATAAATGTTGTTTTAGGGTGAACCATTCAATTGCAAATTTTGGGTGCATAATATGGAAAAGGGAACAAGTTGAAGAGAGTCAATGGCTCTAAGAACAAAAGAATAACAAAAGCATTAGCTTACCACAGTCCCATGGCACTCCCTGTTGTGGATTGTCAACACTATTCTTTGTTTCTCCAGTGTACATGTATTGTAATAGATATTGTATCCAATGGTGCAGAAAATAAAATAACAAAGTTGATGCAAAACTTGGAATTACAGCGTGTTACGCTGTAGCAACATAATAATCAAATGCCTTCAGTGAGAGATAATGGTAAAATATCTGAGTAAAGCAGGGCTCTAGCACCTGCTACATGGACGTGAATGAAATCAAGTTGTGTATTTAGTTACCTGCTATGATGTGTTATCTTGGTCTCTCTTCCTCCAAAAACAAAGGGAGAAGGATGTGGTCACAGGTTCAGTCCTGTACAGGTCCATCATGAGAAGCTGGAACTTCTCTTTACATTTTCTTTTTAACATGTGCTGGATTTTATTGCCTACACTGATCCCCTCTATGCAACTACACAGTATAATGGGTGTGTCTGGAAGGGAGGGAGGTTGAAGCTTGAGAAGGCTAAAGAACATTATCTTGTCCGTTTGAAACAAGAGTGGGCAGAACAAGCTGAACTTGCAAGTAAGGCACCTGATAACGGTTTTGATGCGAATGAAGACATAGCCTCTTCCAACAAGCCTAAGAAAGACCTTAATTTAGAAACAAAGCAACTTCGGATTTACTTTCCCAGCTTAAGAAAGGTGAATATGGGTCTGATATGTATGTTTTGATTTTCATTTGCACAAGTTGATGTGTCTCATTTTCTCTTAGCGTGTATACAATTTTATGTGTCTATATATTGTCAATTCTCATTTGCACTCAACATCACTGCATCAAAACAACTGGGATCAAGCATTTGAATGCACTGTTGCTTGAAACTGTGCCTTTGCATGGTTATATATGAATCTGTTGTGCAGGTGAAAGTATTGCCATTAAGTGGAAGTGGCAAACACAAATACAGTTTCCGAAATGTTGAGGTTCCTCCTCTCCCAATTCATTTCTGTGATTGTGAAGAGCATTCTATTGATCCTCACCCTGCAAAAGAAAAACAAACTAATGATCTAGAAGCACAAAGTGGGGGCATGAATGAGGAAGAGATTAACATAATGAATTCAGTGATGAACAAGCTCTTTGAAAGGGAAAAGGTATCGGATGCTGCACATAGTGGAAATGGACAGGCCAAGGAAAGAGATAATTCTGCCAAATTGATTTCTGGCTTGCAATTTGATGAGAATGAAGCAGACTCTGAAACGGATGAAGATAATCTCATAATTAATGTGGTGAAAAGGAAAAACAATAGGATAGATTTGTTAGGTGTCCAGGAAAAGGAGCAAATTTCTGAAAATCAGGTAGATTTTTAAGGTTCAATTTGTAGAGTATAATTTTTTTTTCCGTTTTACTTATACTGATGATCGCTATACTTTCTGTCTTTCTGGCCTAAATTTCTCTATCTGTATTGGACTCCCAGGACTTCAGTGGCAAGCGAACTTCCAAGGATGGGCAAAATCAGAATGCGCTCAAAGAGCAGAAAAGGAATACCGTACCTCCTAACAAGAAGAGGAAATCACTCAATCAAGAAAGTGATGAAAATGGATCTCTCTCTGCTATCACTAGAGGCAAGGGGAAGTTAAAAAACCATTCAGATGAATCAGCTGTATTGGGAGCTCAACTGGCTGAACCAGAATCTGGTATCCAACAATCAGCTCCTGTTGTTTCTTGGTCTCAGAAGTCTTCATGGAGAGCTCTTGTTGGTGATAAGAGCAACACTTCATTCAGTGTCTCACATATCTTGCCAGGCATTGCCTCTAGCAAGGAACAGCAACCAAAATTTGATGGTTCATCTGTGCCTGACTCCACTGTCAGCAAAAATGACAACTTAGTAAGGCATGGAGATCACTTGGAAAGTCATTCAAGCGAAACAATTAAAGAGGTCACAGAAACTCAGCCTGCCAAACCTAGTGCAGCTTCAAGTAATTCTGGCAAGAGGTGCTGCTTGGCTCCAGAAATCCTCTTTGGACACAATTGATTAGTGAGAATAACAATAGTTCATTTAGCCTTGAACAACTTTTGCCTGGTATTTCTTATGAAAAGCAAGTGCAAGCAAAGCCCAATAGTGTGGACATTGTTGATTGCACCAACGGTGAGCACAGTGATTTAAGGAAAGATGATAATAGTGAATTGCCTGGAAATGGATCTACTATTTTGGTAACTGGAAGGGATGTTAGGAGTACTCCACAGAGACATCAGCAGACTGTTGTGGGTAATAATGAGGCCCCTGCTCCAATATTTGAGAGAAAACATGATTCAGCACCAAAGCTAACATCTACTAGAAATGTTATAATTGGTGAAACTTGTTCTTTTATGAGAAGTGCTGCTTCTCTGAAAGAGTGGTCAAAAGCTAAGGCTGCTTTAAGTGGATCACTCAAGAGAAAAAGTGGTGAGAAATAGATGCTTTCAGTGTGTTTGGAGTTAGGTTTTAAGTATAAGGTGTTTGACATTGCCATCAATTTTTTTTTTTTTTTTTTTTGAGAAACTTTTGCCATCAAATTTAAGAGCACTGTCCTAACTTTTGCTTAATTTTGGGGTTTTACTCTGGATCAGGCCTCTTTGTATGTACTTTTGTTTCATTTTCTATCTGTTTTGTTATGGTGCAGAAAGGAAGTATATTTACTATATTATGTTCTGAGTGTTCACGTGATGTTACTTAAAGGAGACAGCTGAGAAGCATTTCAAGGAATTCTCTCTTTCTTGTACTTGTAATTTTCTTGTTATCATTAGGGGTGAAAATTTTAAAAAGAGAAGTATTCTATTGTTCTATAAAGAGAGCAGCCTTTTACAGAGCAGTCAATCAATTTTACAACTTTTACTTGCATAAATCGATTGAGAATCTCAATTGAAGGAGATAAATTTCATACATTCTTTTTTCCTTCTCATCTCTGCTCATCTGAATAACTTTTTAATTTTTTTTTTTGATAAAAATTTTGGTACAACTTGTGCATAATATATATACATGAAAAGGCCCTCCAACCCTACTGGTTGAAGTGGTTAACTTTTATTTTTCTGTACTACTATCAACTATGGTGTTGATGAAGCCTTTTTAGGGCTTTTTATTCTCGAGGCTGCTTTTGACCACTTAACTGTTCAGAGTCAATAGAATCGGAGTCAGAAGGTTTATGCTTTGACAGTGAAGACGAAGAACTGTCGGTTTTAGACTCTACTTGTCTTGGCAGGGAGGCACGGGCAGGAATTAAGGGAGCCCCAACTTTCTCTTGCTCATCCTTGGGCCTCTTGTGTTAATAATTAGTCTGCAATAACTTCAAATTACTCATGATGTTATGATTTGCAATGCAGGAGTTTCATTAAATCAGTCATCCAAGGTTTTCTACCTGGGATTGCATTGAAGTTATTCCTCATCTTTCTGCCAGCTATATTGATGATCATGTCTAAATTTGAAGGATTTAATTCTCTATCATCTCTAGAGAGGAGATCGACCTCTAGATATTATCTTTTCAACTTTGTAAATGTATTCCTAGGGAGCATAATTGCTGGAAGTGCATTTGAACAGCTAAATTCATTTATTCACCAATCAGCAAACAAGTATGATATTCTCAAATGTGTGCCATTCCCTTAATTGCTCAGTGTCTCTTTTTCTTGGCAATGCAAATAGATTTGTATGTGGGTGCATGTATATGCTAGTGCTCTGTATATTGTATATGCATGCTTGAGTATTTGAGTATTAAATGATATGTTAACTTGTAACTTTCTAGGAAACTTTTGTGACTCTATGAAGTCTGTAGATATCTATCAAAATTGATCCCTTCTGCACAAAATAGGCATTTTACATGTAAGTCTGTAAGCTTTTAAATAAAAAATCTGTAGAACCACAGAGGCTGAAGATGATATCTGATAAATAGTTACTAGCAGAATCATATAATAGAGTCCCAGTTGGCATTTAATGGTGAATGCTGTATTAAATGGTAGAGAATAATGTCATTAGGCATGGATTAGGATATCCCGTAGCCACATGATGAGTATCTTGGTACCTGTACTTATAAAGAAAAACATGATGAGTATCTTGGTGGGTATTATTTTGCTTCTTCTTTTAGTCAACGAGGACAAGACTTTCCACTGTTTTTGTTTCTCTTCGGCAATTTGTAACATATATTGCATGTTCTTTTTTTTTTTTTTTTTTTTTTTTTTTTTTTTTTTTTTTTTTACAAATGTTAAAATTTTGGAAATGTTTAACTATATAATTACATAATCTACAACCATCTATCAAGTATTGACCATTGATTATCTATCAAACTTACATAATTTAGGTTAAATAGACTAGTTCATGCCTTCTAATTTTTGTGCAATTTAAGTTTTTATCTTAGAATTAGATTTTATAAAATTAGTATATTTGTTTTCATTTTAGCAGGATTCCTAAAACAATAGGCGTGGCAATTCCAATGAGAACAACTTTCTTCATAACTTATATTATGGTTGATGGATGGGCTGGTATAGCTGGGGAAATTCTAATGTTGAAACCTCTTATAGTGTATCACTTGAAGAATTTCTTTTTGGTGAAGACAGAAAAGGATAGGGAGGAGGCAATGGATACAGGAAGTCTTGGTTTCAATACAGGAGAACCCCGTATACAATTCTATTTACTACTGGGCCTTGTGTATGCTACAGTGACACCTATTATACTTCCTTTCATAATCATTTTCTTCGGCCTGGCTTATGTTGTATTCCGCCATCAGGTACAGAGTGGTATTTTTCATTATAAAATTTTATGTATAAAGGACAATATAGGGTTTAAGTACACATGCTTATGATTATGGCAGTATCAATCCAATGCATCAAATTGTTGGAAGGCTTTTTAAGAAAAATTGCTAGGGAGGTGTACATTCAGTGCTTGCTGCCCATTTGTGCAGAACACTAGTTAAATGTGTAATACTTGTGCCTTTTTAGGTTGAAACAAGTAGAACACAAAACCTTTTTTTTTTAACCCAAAATTTGGGACTAAGGCTTTGTTTATTGTTATTATTGTAGTAGAAGTTACTCATTTAACTAGCTAAACTTAAACCTATGGGAGAGCAACCAAAGTTTGTATCCAAGGGAAATTTTTCTATAGAAGAGTTTTTGACTGAGAAAAAAAGAGAAATAATAGAAACAAATTGTATTTTTAACCTTGTATATTTTTTTTTCATATTTCTTTTTTCTTTTTCCCTCTTGCCAACAATGAACCAGCTTCACCTAATTTTAACTGTATATTCCTTTATGTCTTAACCATAAAAGGCATACATATTGACTCATCTTCTCAACATCTTTTACCTATAGCACATATGGTGTGTGCTTATAGATAAAAATATTGCAGATGACAATATCTGACATATGCATTCCTGGTTATGAGAATTAGGTTTTCTCTTGAAATTCAGTTCTTCCTAGATGTGTTTTTTTTTCTTTAATTACTTTCCTTCATGAAAAATTTATTTTGTTTGTTAGATCTCTGTACAACCTACTCAACAGGTTTGCTTATGTGTGTGTGTGTGTGGGTATTCAGTATTTAGCATAGCAATTTATAATGTTAGTAAGAGACCTTTCTTTCTGCCATATCTTACATCTTACTTTTGAAAATGCAGATCATAAATGTTTATAACCAAGAGTATGAGAGTGCTGCGGCATTTTGGCCTGATGTCCATGGGCGTGTTATAAGTGAGTTGGTCATTTCGCAAGTGCTTCTAATGGGATTGATGAGCACAAAAAAAGCTGCCCAGTCAACCCCATTTCTCATTGCACTTCCAATTCTAACCATATGGTTCAATAGGTTCTGCAAAGGCCGATATGAAGCAGCATTTGTTATATATCCACTACAGGTTTGTTGAACTTACAAGTTGCAAAGTCGGTGTTGTATTATTATTTAAAATTATTGCATGCATTCTGACAGAAACTCCTTGGCATGCATGTCTTCATTGTGGTGATTTACATTCTTCTTTCCCCAATATATGATAGTTATGTCTATAATTCCTGTAACTACTTAATACAACTGTGGATTAAGTCTTATACTCAGAAAGATATGGTGAGTGTCATGCTTTGGTCTTTGATATGGAAGATGCCTATGTCTGTGTGAATGCATCTGTTAGTGGATGTTTTTTTGTGTATCATCTTAGTCATATGTGACTATTACTAATTAAATTTATTTGGTATTGTTTTAGTTAAATGTGTGATCTTATATGATTGAGGTGTACTTTGGGTTGAAGCTGAATATGTTTTAAGCTATGGAGCAATAATCTAGTATTGAATTTGTGGAACCTTATAGAGGCAGCCCTCGTTGCTGCTAAATCTGATTCCACTGTGTCTTGAACCTTTACTCTTTTCTCTAAGGAATTATACATCTTCACTCAACAACGTAATGCTCAAATTCTCTTGGGTAGATTAGATATGTTATGACCTAGATTCTGAAGATCTCTGATTTTTTGTGTAGCATAGACCATGAGTATGCTTAATCATGAAAAGAAATTCTTATAAACATGGCTCTCATCTGGTGCGAAGCTTTAAATGCATAAAGCTGTCTTGTGGGAGTGAGCATTGAGGCATAAACCCACTTTCTGGAAGCTTTGAGTCTGATATTCAATATGTATTAGTATGATTAATCCATGTTTCATGTCAAGAGTTTATTGATTAGAACCATGTTCTCTAGGCTTATAACATCACAACCTTAACAAAACATGATCATATCCTGGTTCTAGCTTTAGATGGACTTAGAGATTTAGTGGCTGTTTCTATTAGCCAGGGGAAATATGCGTCAGAACAAAAATTGAACTTTGTATCAGTCTACATTTTTTTGTAAGATTTATAAAATAGAGAAATGGGTATAGAACCTGAGACCTCTACCCCCATTAAGGCTTTGTATCAGTCTACATTATCTAGAATACTAGTTTGGCAATGGGCTTGAGTCTGTTAGTATTTATTGTATTAGTATGAGAATGCGTTGTGAAATACTGCAATGACCATATTTCTTGTTTTTGAGTGATATTTCTTGTTCCAAACCCCCCCCCCCTTTTTATAGTTCTTGAATAATATATAATCATCATCTATGTTTTATATTGGCCATTACTGTTCCTTGATTCTTTGTACTCATTTCAGGTTTCCTTTTACACTATCTTTTACTTAACCAAAAAAAAAGAAGTGATATTGGTCATTATTGTCAATCAGAAAGCAAATTTTCAGTTCTATTTATTTCTCCTCACACTTGATTTCAGCTCTCATTAATCTATCTCTCACATTTAGGGATTCCACATCATTTTAATCATTATTTCATGCTGTGCGTTTAGGAAGCAATGATGAAAGATACTTTAGAACGGGCAAAGGAACCAAACCTGAACTTGAAAGGCTATCTTCAAAATGCATATGTACATCCAGTTTTTAAAGCTAGTGAAGACGAAGAAGATGATGAAATTAATGATGACAGATGGGAGAATGAGAGTGTGATTGTGATTGTGCCCACAAAACGCCAGTCCCGAAGGAATACACCAGCTCCCAGCAAAATTAGTCAACTCTACTCTACTCTCCCTCCTTCCCCCCTCCATCCAAACAAGCCATAAATTAGGCTGGAAACTTGGCTTCTTACTGTTTGTTTCACCTTCACAGAACTGTACTAATGGGCAGGCTGGCACTGTAAATTAAAGAACAAGAATAGCGTATACAAACACAGAGAGACAGGAGGTCAGGACAACCTTTAAGAACTCCAGCAAGAAAGCAAGTTGTCGTTGCAAGGTGTGCATGAAATGACTAGAGTGCAGGCTGGTAAAATGTAGAAATTTTTTGTGTATTATTCCTAAACCGGCCTGTTAATTGTTGGATCCTCCACTTGATAATTCTATTGTGAATCCCTGTATTTTTATAGGCCTAAGTTAAACTTCATGTGGGAATTTTATGACAAAACATTTTTGTGTAAATAGAGTGAATCATCCGAATGAGAGATACAGTTTCATCTTCCAAGCTACATAACTGTCAATGCTCCTTATCCAACAACTCTTACATGCGTCCTGGACCTCCTTTATATATATATATATATATGTGTGTGTGTGTGTGTGTGTGTGTGTGTATTATGTTCTGTTATTTTATGGTTAGTTGTATTGATGTATTGAAGAAGCCAAACTTGAGTCATTTTACTTCTATGTTGACGAAGTTCTTGTAAAAAACACTTGGGCTCTATCCAAGTGGTCTCAAAATCAAAGGACGCGTTCTTATGTTATTAGGTTTGTATAGAGCTAGAATAAAAATGAGTGTTAAGTTGGATTGAGCTGAAAATGTAACCCCTTAAACAACAGCTTTTGAATCATCCCTAAAAGAAAAATGGAAAGCTAACATTTGCACCACAATTTAATTTAAAAACGAAAAAGACTGGTACAAATTTTCACTCTCAATTCACTAAAAATAGAATTATATACATCTTCATAGAAAGAATTAAATACTAAATTCTAAATACGCAATAAGCATCGCTTTTTATTTTTCTCACAACATGAAATTAAAAGATTCATCTACCTGTAGGTATTTCAAATGATAATCATTTTGCGTTTAATGTTTAATATACGGAGGTTGAAGGTATGTTCTTTGAAAACAAAAAAGAAAAAAAACAGAAGAGAAAACAATGCCATCTTTATCTTTATCTCTGAATTTCGGGAGTTTGTTTTTATCATGTAAAAACTTGATATCATGTAGAGACACCCGTATATTAACAAAAATCCCTTTTTTTTTTTTTTTTTTTTTTTTTTTTTTTTTTTTTGCCTTTCTAAGTGGCTGAAGATGTGGGATCAAGATAACATTATAGAACACAAGAGGAATTGAGAAACCAATTAAAGGAATGGCTATTAGCATCAACCAAAATCTTATCTTTCAAACAAAAAATTTCATAAAAGAACAAAAGAATCATGTATTAAAATATTAATAAGAATAATTCAATCAAAAGATGAAATGCAAAGAACAATTCAGTAAAAAACGGGCATATAAAAAAATACCTATAATCTGAAACACAACACATAAATACCTATATTGTGATTAAAGTATGAGATATATGCATATACATCACAACAAATACACATTTTACATTGAGAGTTTACCTTGCACATTGGGTTTTCAATTGTAGCATCATGTGAAAGAGGCCAAATAACTTTCTCAAATAGAGTTGACTTAGATGGAGTTGATTAGACAATATAACGAAAAAAATTTATTTTTTTAGGTCATTTGTAATGTATTATTATTTTTTTAGTTTAACCAATTTGAATGTGTATGTTATAAATGTTGGGCTATGTGAAGCCTAGTTGTTTTTAATCCGGATTATGACCCAATCCAATATAAAAGTGTTATGGTTTTTAATGGGAGATTTTATGAGGCTTAGTCCATGAAGTGGAAACTTGAGGGGAAATTTTTTGGTCCATTTTTAGCCCATTGCGAATCCTTTGTATATGATATAAAATACAGTTGTTTCAAATTAGGATTTTGTGTGTTGTGTTGAAAGAGAAAAATTTTACTACCACATCTTATATTTTTTCTTAAAAATAGTAAAATCACTGCAATTCTGTGGACATAAGCAAATTGCTGAATCACATAAATATAATCATGTGTGATTGTTTTCTTTGACACATTTTTTTTCTTTATTTTTGCATCTCACAGATTTGGAAATTCCATAAATATCCCCTATAATAAACTCATGCTACTTTGATTTATTTAGTCAGATTACATAAGTGATGAATAAATTAGTCTATATTCAAAATTTATAATTAATATATAACTTTTTACAAATGTATTAGTTAGGGTGGCATGTGCAAGGTACGTGTTACCTCTTAAGCAGTGGCGGACCATCATTATGTCCGAGGGGGGTCTTGGCCCCCCTAAAATTTTTCATAAAAATTAAGGATTTTTTTTTTGGAATTATCCTAAATAATTTGAAAACTTTTAAAAGAACTTTATCATTTTAGCCCCCTATACCCCCCAATAGTATACATATATATTTAAGAAAGTCTAAAAATAAACATAACTATAGGGACACGATTTGTAACGACCCGAAATGATATTGGGTTCGCACGTAAAAAGGCCCAAACAATATGATTTGTAGAGCGTGGGTGTAAAGAACTAGGTTAACTTTTTTATAATAAAAAGATTCACCCTCACGTATATTGAAGGTCCAGAGCTGGCACAACGATCGTTTTCTTTGGTAATCGATACAATTCTTTTTCTCTTTTTGTTCTTCTTCTTTTGTCACTGTTTTCTTTCTTTCTATTTTTTCCCGATCCTTTCTTGCATGTTCTTCTTTCAGTTTATATACCACCCTTTGTGTTCCATCCTCACCACACACGTGTAGGTTGGGTTCGGAGGATTTCTTCATGTCCCATCTAGCACCTCCTGGAACTTCCTATGGGCAGCTGTAAGGCTGCCTCCTTACTGTTTAGGTATCACCTCTACATTAATGCGGTCAGAGAGTTGGTTGAGAGGTTATTAATGCGGAAACAGCTGTAATTATAGATATTTGTTGGTCTTTTCCCTTTTACCCTTGGTCTGTTATCCTATCTTCAGTGGTAACGTAATTCTGAGGTCCGGTTGCAACAACACCGCGTCTTGATCGTCCTCGGATGCATACTGCCGAGGAGTACGGCGTCCTCGGACGAATACAGAACTCTACCCTCGTGATATTGACTACCACCCCCCTCGGTAATTGCCTTATGACCTGACTTGGCCTCCTCAGACGGATATGCATCCTTGGATGGGCCACAGGCCCAACGATCCTGACCTTAATGGGCCTATTGATCGAACGGCCCCCACAATTAATTGTAGGGACACGATTTGTAACGACTCGAAATGATATTGAGTTCGCACGTAAAAAGGCCCAAACAATATGATTTGTAGAGCGTGGGTGTAAAGAACTAGGTTAACTTTTTTATAATAAAAAGATTCACCCTCACGTATATTGAAGGCCCAGAGCTGGCACAACGATCGTTTTCTTTGGTAATCGATACAGTTCTTTTTCTCTTTTTGTTCTCCTTCTTTTGTCTCTGTTTTCTTTCTTTCTATTTTTTTCCGATCCTTTCTTGCATGTTCTTCTTTCAGTTTATATACCACCCTTTGTGTTCCATCCTCACCACACACTTGTAGGTTGGGTTCGGAGGATTTCTTCCTGTCCCATCTAGCACCTCCTGAAACTTCCTATAGGCAGCTGTAAGGCTGCCTCCTTACTGTTCAGGTATCACCTCCACATTAATGTGGCCAGAGAGTTGGTTGAGAGGTCATTAATGCGGAGGCAGCTGTAGTTATAGATATTTGTTGGTCTTTTCCCTTTTACCTTTGGTCTGTTATCCTATCTTTAGTGGTGACGTAATTCTGAGGTCCGGTTGCAACAAGATCACGTCCTGATCGTCCTCAAACGCATACTGCCGAGGAGTACGGCGTCCTCGAATGAATACAGAACTCTACCCTCGTGATATTGACTACCACCCCCCTCGGTAATTGCCTTATGACCTGACTTGGCCTCCTCGGACAGATATGCATCCTCGGATGGGCCACAGGCCCAACGATCCTGACCTTAATGGGCCTATTGATCGAACGGCCCCCACAATAACTTTCATTTAAATAAAAGAATAATGCTAGAAATATAAACTATTTTATAAAAAATATTAAAAACTATTAATGTGGTGAGTGATTATTGGTAAGTGAAAATGTTGTATTAATGGTTGGCCTAGATAAAAACCAATAAGAGGTTAGTTACATCAAAATTTTGTAAAAATATTTTAAAATAAAATACAATCCATAAATATATATGTAAAAAAATTACAACAATTAAACATTCAGCATCTTTAGAATGAACACATAAGTATTTTAACAATTACCTCAACAAATAAAAGGAAAAAAAAATTCTAATTTTCATCACAACACATCTAGAACTTACTTGTACCACAACAATAGAAAAATTGAAAGGTCAATAGTTTTGTTGAGATTTGCCACACCAAGTCCATACATAATTGCAGAAAATTTTGCTTATAATGCTCTCTCTCTCTCTCTCTCCATTGGCATTTGCCTTCTTCTTCTTCTTCTTCTTATTATTATTTGTTATTATATAATCAATATTTTTTTTTAGAATACTAAGTATTCTAACACACACACACGAGAAGAAGGGAGAAAGGAGAAGGTCTTAAAGAAATTGATAGTAGTGTATATCCAAAGGGACCTTAATCAATATATTATATACCGTATGACATTATAATTTATAAATGTATTTGATTAGTTTGATTAAAATATATAGTATATACTACTATATTAACATGCATTTAGCACTTCAAACAAAACTTAACATGTATTTAGTTGTTGTTTATAGCACATATTGAGTTATTAAGTATTATATATTACTATTTTAGATTTCATACACAAATATATATATTATATGGCCCCCCTAAGATAAATTTCTAGCTCCGCCACTACTCTTAAGTGAGAAATTAAGATAAAATTTATATTTGAAGAAGTATAAAACTATATACATATATAAAAAATGTATGTCATACAAAGTTAATCTCATTTGTATAAGAATTTTGATAGTTAATCATGCATAAAGTTATGGTAGTTATTTAACATATGAATGTCTATTTTACTATAATAGTTTCTGTAAGGATGAGTTTTGGACCTTACACCCAAAGTATGATTGGATCTAAATCTAATAAGCCCAATACAATGAATTTGTAGAGAGTAGGTTGGAAAAATAGGCTCTAATGAATGAGATAACAATTAGAATGGATTTTAACAGATAATAAAAAAGAAATGGACTGGAGTTATCTAAGTAAACTTGTCCTCGGCACAATTCGAGGAGGTTTGTTCTAGTATATATATTGATTGAAAAATGGTTACATATATGGTTCAAGTCGCTACAGTGTTTTCTCTTACAAATTTTCAATCTCCCCCTCTCATTATTTCCTTCTTCTTTTATACTCTTTCTCCTTTCATCTCTACTCTCCATGTGCAGGCCAGATGGTTAGTCTTGATATTTGTCCCATCAGCACCTTCCTAAAACCTTTAGGTAGTAGCTGTAAGACTGAAAGCCATTGTTCAGGTATCACCTCCACATTAATGCAGCTAGAAAGTTAGCTGCAGAGCAATTAATGCGGTGGTAGCAGCTTTCTCCTTATATATTTTAGGACTCCCCTCTGTACTTTGTTTTTGCAATGCTTATCCGTGCCAGCAAAACTTCCTAGAACATCCCCCTGGACGGCAGACCACCTATTCGTACCTCGGCTTTGGTTAGCCGAGGTGACATTTATCCTCGGCCTACCCTCTTGTGCCATTATGACCAAAACTGACCTCGTCACCTACTAACACAGACTCTCTTGATAATGTTTACTCATTCTCGGACGATCTCTAATCCTCGGCTTGGGCTTTAGGCCCAATACATACATGGATAATGAGCTCCTGGGCCCAATACCTCTACAATTTCTTAATACTTATTTGCTAAAGGTAATATTTACTCATTAAAAACTTCTAAGAATGATAACAAATATCATTATCTTCCAATAATAAGCAACTGATTTTTGCTACGACATTGTCACATATTTAAATTTTCATCATGAATGATGTCATATGCTACAATTGAAGCTTTTCATCAAATGCCTTCAACCATACGTAATGAAAATTTTGTCATTCATACTTTCTTCTTTATCATTCTACATGAGTCTAGGTGCAATATTCAGCTTACTTACTTTTTAATGAACACACATTTTAGGCAAAAAAAGAAAAAAAAAAGAATAAAAGGCATGTGTTTTCGAATTTTCCATTAGATAAATTATAAGTTTCAAAGGATTAAATCTAGAAAATCAATATTCTCTAGGTAATAAATAAAATGCTATATATCACAATTTCAACTTTCTAGGTATTATTTCTATGGGGGTTATGGCCCAAAGTAACGAGTTGGGCCTTGGGCCCGTTCGAGGACACCAGCCTGTTCGAGGAGGCAACGTGGCTTAGGCGATTCACATTAAGCCTTATCACGGGAAACAAAGAAAAAAGGTCCGAGGAGGAATTCCTTCTCAGACACTGAAAATCCGAAGCAGAGGTATGTCCAAGCCACTGAAGCGCATAACCTAAATGCATGAAAAGGAAGAAAACACAAAATATTTAAGCAAAAGCTGCCACCACCACATTAAATGCACTACAACTACTTTCCTGGCCGCATTAATGTGGAGAAGACCCCTGAACAGTGTTACCTTGGCTACCACAACTTACAAATGACTAAAAAAGGTGTTTGATGGGATAGGTGCTCCAGTGGAGGCTTGGATGATCAACAAGTGTAAAGCCTAAATGATAAGGAAGAGCCTATATAACGTATGGAAGCCCCCATAAGGAGGGGACGGAAAAAAGGAGGAGAGAATACTATAGCATGCAAAAGAATCCTAAAGTAGTGATCTATATTCATAATGAAATTCTGTGTCTCCTCGGACCAGAAATAATTTCATCATAACAGCTTTTGTTCTTGTCTGTGTGTTATTTAATCTCATGCTAGCCTCTACTTAACTTATCCAAATCTAGTTCTTTGACCCATACTCTACAAATTTCATTGCATTGGGCTTTTTGAACCAGGATTCCATACAGTGTGGGCTTAGGTTCCAAATTTTGCCCTTACAATTACCATCTAGAACTCAAAATATGTGAAGAAATTTTTTTGGATGTTAAAATTTAGTGTGAGTATTTTAGATACTACACAATGGAATATTTTAAAAATCATAAGTTTACATTAGGGTTTATCTGAGAGAATAACAATATGACATATTTGCTATTTTTCAAAATATTAATGGAAAAATTTCTTACTTTTAAAGTTTAAAGAGAAATTGTGAACTACTCCATATATAAATGATGAGAAGTGTTTTTATCCTAAGTTTTTGATTTTTTTTTTTGGTGTAAAACTGTGCTTTTACTCAAAA
Source organism: Quercus lobata (assembly GCF_001633185.2). Lineage (NCBI taxonomy): Eukaryota > Viridiplantae > Streptophyta > Magnoliopsida > Fagales > Fagaceae > Quercus > Quercus lobata. The sequence continues at coordinate 72,271,577 of NC_044908.1, forward strand.
TTTTGTGTAAAGATAAAAATACAAAAATTCAACCCAAGAAAAATGGATGTGAAATAGTGAATTTTGGCTTAACAAAGTTGACTAAACCAAAAACAATTTCTAGAAACACAATAGCGTGGTATAACATTTTCATAATAATAATACATTTATAATTTTGATATATTTTATTTTGATTTGTAAAGAATTGACACTTCAGCAGTTGTGAATATATTATGACGACAACAAGATGTCTTAATGTTTTTCACAAAAGAAATGCTATGTCTACAACATTTTTACAACAAATCATAAGTAGTAGGTTGTTATAAGTTGTTATTTATTTATTATTTTTTGATAGGTTACAAGTTGTTATTGATTGGCAAAAAAGTAATTTCATTGGTAAGTTTGAATTAGAACAGTAACAATTTACCACTTATGATTTGTTATGAAAGTGTTGTGAGAAATGTTGTAGATGTAGTATTTCTTTTTTCACAATACTTTTATTTTTAGTTGTGGTTGGTTCTAATATGATATTTTATTTTGACTTATAAAGAATTAACACCTTAACAATTGTGAAAATATTGTGACAATTTGTAGTTTTAATATATTATTATTTTATATATAAAGGGTTGAGCCAGTTGACCGGTTAATATTACCAAAAAAATATAAAGAAGGCCAGTGAACACTAAGAGCCCGTTTGTTAATAACATTACACGTATTTTTACACACTTTTTCACCCGCACGTATTTCCAAAAAATATAAATAACGTTACTAGAAATTTCTTACCAAACGGGCCTTAAATATTGCCAATTCAACAAACCAAAAAAGCATTGTAGCTACTGTAGATCTGCACCTTCACGTTTTTTATATATAGATATCTATAATTTCTTATGAATTTTATTAAGTATTATGTATCTTAGAAAAATAAAAAATCGATTCATGTTTTGACAATTATGTTCGTAAAAGAGAAGTGAAATTTTTTTTTTTTTTTATAGATAAGAACAGTGAATTTCTAGTAACTAAGTAACTTTTTTTTTTTTTTTGAAAATCTAGTAAATAATTATAAATAGGAGGACATTTGATTTTATCATGATAGTAATTTAAAGATATGATATTTAGTTTTATGTCAAAATAACCAATTGATGTCTTGATATGATAATAAGAATCTATCAACCATCAAAGAGTTTCTCAAAAAAATAATAATGTCAAAGTCAATTTTTTAAAAATTTGTTTTTTCCTTTTTAACATTTTTATGTCATCAGCTGCGTTTGGCTTGATGAGAACAAAACGCATGGGGATACTAAAACAAATACGGTAGATAATTTTTTTTTTAAGGTACTGTAGATAACTATTAAGTGGAAAACCAGGGGCGCCCACAAAACAAAATACACTAATGCTTATTATTATTTATTTAAGGCAAAGGTCACACGCATTTTAAGGAAAATTTTTAATAATATAATTCTTATACTACAATCTTTGCAGTTTTGCACCTCCAAATCCTATCATTATTTTTTGAATAAATGTAATCACGCACATGACACAACTTGTTTCAAATCTTTTTTTTTTAAATTTGTTAATTGGGCAGATCTTGAGAGATAAAAGATTTAAAAAAAAACATTTTCGTATTATCAAATTAATGTAAAAGTGATTTTTTTTTTTGGCATATGTCAAGTGTCAACTAATCATTAAATCACCTTTAATGGTTTTATTTATTTATTTATGGCAAAAGTCACACACCCATTTTAAGGTAGATTCTTACCGTATTTGCACCTGAAAATTTAATTATATCAATATTTTATGATACTGACTCTTTTTCTAATTAACGATACTAATTTACATTGCTTGTTTGGGCAAAAGTCTCTTGTATGCGTTGGATGTATAAGACCTTTGTCTCATCTATAAATAGGTCTCACAATTTTCCTCATTTAGGCAGTAAAAGAATTATTATACAATTATTACTAAATAAATCAAGAATTCAAAATTATCCCCTTTAAAGTTTGAACTTATTATATTTTTTTTTCTGATTCTAAAAAAAAAAAAAAAAAAGGTTCTACCCCATGGTCCACAACATATCTCTTTCAGCTGTTTGCAAAATTTAGCTGTTTTTGCAGAAGCACTGTGAGTCTTTGACTGCGGTCCCCAATCCAAAACTGCAAATTTCATGTGCTATTTATTTCACAGTTATTTTTGTTTTGAAAAAGCTATTTCCGAGGTGAACAAGGACATATAGGTATAATAAAGTCTGGGCAATTTGTCATCATCAGCTGACAATCAGATCAGAAGGAAAGCAGGTGGGGTCCATTATATCCTCCTCTCCTTCATATCAACGCCAACTTTTTATTACTATTATTATTTATTTTTTTGGGTGTAAAAAAAATGTAAAGTAAAGTTTATGAAAATAAATAATATACCATGATTTTTTTGGATATAAAATAAAAATTTTACTTGAAGAGCACCTTTGTTCCTCATGTTTCATAAATATTTATATTTATAAAATGATTATTGCATCAAGAATGTGAGGTGGTAATGTCATGATATTTTAAAAGCTATATATAAATTAAATAAACCAAATAAAAATAGAAATGCTCTTTAATTGACAAAAAAAAAATATATATATATATATATATAATACATGTTAAATGAAGAAGTATTAAGTATTACCAAATAAAAATTTATTTAGAGATTTGGTAGAAAGGTATTCACCTCATTGATCATAATTTATTATGAAAATATCAAAATAATTTAATTTAGAAACTAACATAGTTTCCCATTAAAAAAAAACACACACACTTATCTTATGTAGTTTTTTTTTTTTTTTTTTTTTGAGAATCACTTATCTTATGTAGTGGGTATCAATATAAAAAAAAAACTCATTTTTTTGAGTTCTTCTACCACCACAAAAAAATTATATCAACAATAATTTAATTTAGAATCTAACATAGTTTCCCATTAAAAAAACACACTTATCTTATGTAAAGATTATTATGCAACCACTTCTTATAAAAAAAAAAACTAATTTCTTTGAATTTTTCTACATCAAAAATAAATTTATAATTAGTTGTTAATTACTTTCATATAAGCCACCACTTTTTATTCACCAATAATAAAATTGTGGCAAAACTTTACATGTATATATTTTTTGGGACTAGATCTTTTTGCATTTCTTTTGCTTCCCCTACATGTCAAGCCAAGTACATACTTTCACACTTTATCTTGAAATATTCATTTTTTAATGCTGTATTACTATCTACCGTACTACTAATTCTACTCCTGTTAGTAGTATGACACAAGGAAAAAGACTCTTTACTTTCCGACAAAAATTAAAACTTTCACTCAGAAACTTGAGTAAAAAAACAACTAAAACCCAACCAAACCAAAACAGCAAAAAAGTGCCATTTTAACCCAATTCCCAATCTCTCTCTCACACACACACACGCACTCCTATATATTAATATATATACCCACCCTCTCATTTGCAAAAGTTTCAGTCCCACCCTTTTTCTTTTTACCATTCAAAATCATTGCCCTTTGGTAATTTTAGGACCCTTTTTATTATATTTTACTATTACACACCCAGACCAAGAAAAACAAAAAAGAAAAACCCAAACAAACAAAACAACAAAAAAGAAAATAGAATCGTTTTCCTCGTTTGATTCCAACCAACCCAAATTTCATGCTTTTATACATTGCTTTCCTTTGCCTCTTCAATAATCAGGTCAGTAATTCAATACCTATTTTTTATTTTTAGAAAAGAATTCATCTTTAACTATTATTTTTTATTGTTTATCAGCAATATTTATGTCTCTGTTTTTTTTTTTTGGGTGTGGAAATATTGAGAATCTGAATTCTGGGTTTTTTTGTAGCTGAAATTGTGATGGGTTTCAAGCTCTAATCAAAATTTTTTGATCCAGTGATTTTTTATTTTTTTTGGGATTGATTTTTTTTTTCCTGAGTTGGGGTCAACCCTGCTGATTGTGGCTGTGTTCTCTGCTGCGTTGACTTTAAAGAATTTAGAATTCTTGGTAATGGCAATGATGTTTGATCGCTGAATTCATTATTGGGTTTTGCATGTTTGTCAGTTTTGATAGGTGGGTTTTTGATTTCTATGTGGTTGGAATGGTTTTTGGAAAATGTTTTCTGGGAATTCTTGTTTTTGTTCTTTTTAAAGAGCATTGTCATAATTTCCATATGATTCTGTGAATTTTTGTTTCTGAATGTGATTTTCATTGATAATGCGTGAATATGTGTGTTTCTGTAGCTAAAAATTAAAAGATTTATTGACAAATGTATGAGTTCCTGTTGCATTGAATTTTGTGGGCCATGAATTAAAAAGTAGTGAAAATCTTAGAGTTCTTGTTGCAATTGACTTGTGTAGCTGTGTGTGTGTGTAAATAATTCTATGAATGAACCATGTAAGTGACTAATCTAAGAGTTCATGTTGCATTGAGTTGTGTAGTTCTAGAATGTGGTAATTTCTGTTGCTTGGTTCCATGAGATTTTGTGAAAATTGTTTCTAAATGTACAATCTTAATTGTGAGATCTCTTGTGCTGTTAATATTTTGGGCTGAGAATGAAAAATTTATGGACAGCTTTGAGGTTGAGTTTTTTAGAATGTAGCAATCATTGTAATTTTGTTCCTTATGGTTTCTGTTTAATTGAGATTAATTATTGTTAATTGCTTGAAACTGTGATAGAACTGGGAGTTTGATGCCAATAAACTATGAAGTAAGATCCAATTGTTTCTGTTCTTTCTGCAGTGAGCAATGGAGATTTTGTGTGCAAAACGGTTGGGCCAATATCCAAACAATTATCAGAGAGTCTCTAATTTTCAAAAGGTTTCCAAGGTTCAGAAGAAGGAAAGGGCTCAAGAAAAACTTGAAAGTGAAAGTAATAGATCAAAATCAGAAAAGGAAGAGGATGGCCATGCTCTGTCATCAGAGACGAGAACAAAGCTTTCATCCAAGAAAGTACAGAATATTCATGATGTTGAGTTCTCACGTGATCAAAGCAATCCAAAGAAGCGCCGCAGTGCCTCAAACAAGAAAAGACGTTCTGAAGATGATTGTTTTAGCGACGAGTTTGAAGAAGATGAAGAAACAATGTTTCTTGTTAAGGCGAGATCACGGAAAAGAATTAGGAATTTGGATAGTGTGATGACTGAAAGAAATTCAGATGATGCAAGAGAGAAAAATTATGAGTCAAGGAATGGTAATGTGTGTACTGGAAGCAAGGAGAGATGCAGTCCAATAAATGTGAATGTAGCTTCTTTTCTCTATGCCTTTTTCATAGTAGACCTATATGTATCTTCATATTCCAATTCCATTGAAGGAATTAGTTCTTTTAGTTTTTTTCTTCATTCACTGCATAGTATTCATAATTATTGTTGTAAACAGGGTAATGGAGAAGATCGCTTAAAATGCCATCAGTGTATGAAGAAAAAGTTGGTTGTTGTTCCTTGCACTAAGTGTAAGAAGAAAATGTATTGCATCCAGTGTATCAAGCAATGGTATGGTATTCCTCGTACATTCAACTTTTCTTTAGAGATGTTCTTTTTCCCCCTGTTTTAATTCATCATTCTTGCTCTTTGTGTGTATATAGGTACCCCCACTTAGAAGAAGAAGAAGTTTCGATGCTTTGCCCATTTTGCCGTAGAAACTGCAACTGTAATGTGTGCTTGCACTCAAGTGGGATGATTAAGGTTGTCTTTGATTTTATTTAATTTTTTTATCTCACTGCTGTAAATTTCTTCAAATGCTTGCTCTGATTAGATTTTTAATCTTTCTAACCTTCAGACTTCAAAGAGGGACATACCCAGTCATGAAAAGATTCACCATCTCCAGTATTTGATTTGTTCTTTGCTTCCGTATTTGAAACAAATTTGTGAAGAACAAACTAAGGAAATGGAGATTGAGGCTAATATTCAAAGTACGTATAATTAAGCTTTGGGTTTGAGTTTTCTGTTTGAATTGTAGACATTGCTTACGGGAAATATTTGTGGTAGGGAAATCATATTCTGAAATTGAAGTACAACAAACCATTTGTTATAATGATGAGCGTATCTTTTGGTAAGAAACTCTTCTTTATGAAATTCTATAATTCTATGAGGTGCTAATTGCAATGTTTGTTTTAAATGCCTTTTTTATTGGCCTTGGAGCAGCAATCATTGTGCAACTTCAATTGTAGACCTTCATCGAAGCTGCCCAACATGTTCTTATGAACTCTGTCTCAGTTGCTGTGAAGAAATTCGAAAGGAAAATCTTACAAGCCGTGGCAAAATGAAGTTTCAATACATCAACAAGGGCTATGATTACATGCATGGTGGAGATCCTCTACCCGAATCATGTCTTTTAAAAACTTCTAAGGAACATGTTAAGTCCTTTATCAAATGGAGTGCCAATGGTGATGGAAGTGTTACTTGTGCTCCAAAGGAAATTGGTGGGTGTGGTGAATGTGTATTGGAGCTCAGGCGTATCCTTCCACTGGGGTGGATTTCAAGTTTAGAAACCAAAGCAGGAAATTTATTGGAGATGTTTAGAGCTCAACCTACAAATTTTAAGCATAAATGTACTCGAAAGAGCATGAAGATTTTCCGAAGAGCAGCTTCTAGAGTAGATTGTGATGACAATGACTTGTACTGTCCATCTTCAAGGGACAGTCTTCTAGAAGAAGAGCGTTTGCACTTCCAACAGTGTTGGACTAAAGGTGAACCAGTTATTGTTCGTGATGTTCTTGAACAGACAGCTGGTTTAAGCTGGGAGCCAATGGTCATCTGGCGTGCGTTATGTGAAAGTGTGGATTTGGATATCAGCTCAAAAATGTCAGAAATGAAGGCCATTGATTGCCTGGCTGGTTGTGAGGTATAGTTACCTTTCCCCTTTCTGCACTTCTATATTTCTCAGCCAAAGACTGTCTGTCAGTATTACTTGTTTGATTTCACGTGTTAAATCATATAATCTTCTTTTCTTTTTCCATGTAGTAATTGTAGGATTTTTTTGGTTTTATAGTTCTTGAGTGTGGAATTTATTCTTTGTCTTTTGTTTTGTTCTAACATACATCTCTCTCTCTCTCTCTCTCTCTCTCACACACACACGCACACACACACCCCCCAATCACACAAGCACCCATTATACCACTTCTTATGTTTTCAAAATCCATTATTTTCTGGACTTTTAATTGAAACATTATTTTTTTTTGCTCAAATATATTATTATCCTACTAGGTTATGCCTGCTCAATTTTGTACTTCCAATGTTGATTTTGTTAAAATATGCAGGTGGAGATTAAGACCCGTGAATTTTTTCAAGGCTATATGGAAGGTAGAACATACTATAACTTTTGGCCTGAGATGCTTAAACTAAAGGACTGGCCCCCCTCTAACAAGTTCGAGGATTTTTTGCCTCGTCATTGTGATGAATTTATCCGTGCATTGCCATTTCAAGAGTACACAGATCCTAGGTCAGGCCTCCTTAACTTAGCTGTCAAGTTGCCTCCTGGTGTGTTGAAACCAGACCTGGGTCCAAAAACATATATCGGATACGGGCTCGCAAAGGAGCTTGGAAGAGGGGACTCTGTAACTAAGCTTCATTGTGATATGTCAGATGCGGTATGTTATAACAAAAGGACTTGTAACACGTGACATTGCGCACCATATGAGGTCGTAGATTTTTTCTTGAATGAGGAGAAATTGTTTCTCTTTGTTTCCATTTCAAACTGTCATAGACTTTGGGATATGAAAAGTGCAATTTAGTTATATTTTGGAGTCAAAGGAACAGTTTTTGTTGGCTTTTTGCGCATGCACAAATATTTTCAAAACTATTAGTATTTTTTCCTGCTAATTTTTTCCTTTTAACAATTTCGAATGTGGTTATTGAAATTAATATTTAGAATTCTTTTTTAAAATATATAGAAACTCTGTTATAAGGCTTGCTTAGCTGTAACTGTGTGTGAACAGAGTAACTTAAAATTAAGAAATGCAGTGTATTTGGTGAAGAATGTAAGCATTGGTCAATTTTGATTTAAAACTTCCCAACAATGTCTGAACATGTGAATATTGGGCTCTTAGAAACATTATAGATGTGAATAATCATTTTGCAAGTGTCCTTTTTGGCCATGTAGCCAATAATTTTGTATTCTTTTAAGTTAATGGTCCAAATTGTGTTATTTGATAATTGTTTATACTCTACAATTGCTACATGTGATAAAATACAATTTCCTTATAGAAATGGGATGCAGAAAAATTTTTCCTTTTTTTTTTTTTTTTTTTTTTGGGTACTATGAAAGCAACATTGTTACATGTTTTTTCCAATGTTGATTAATGCAGGTGAATATTTTGACACATACAGCAGAAGTAGTGTTGAGCGACAAGCAGCGCTCAGCAATTGCAACCTTAAAAGAAAGGCACAGGGCCCAAGATTGGAAGGAGCGTCTAGATCGAGAGGAGTTAAGCTGTCCAACTGAAAAACTTGTTCATAGCAACGGTGAGGACATGGAGGTCCTAGAAATTGCAGATATGAGCAAGCATCCATCTGATTTTGATGGTAAAATTGAGATGTCAAAAGGTGACATAGAAGGGGCTACTTGTCCTGGTTTCTCCACAGAACAAGAAACAGAAGAAACAGGCAGCGCTTTATGGGACATTTTTCGGAGGGAAGATGTTCCTCAATTAGAGTCATATCTTAGAAAGCATGCAAACGAATTTAGGCACACCTATTGTTCACCTGTTGAACAGGTAACTTATTAGCAAGTTAAGCTTCTGATTAGCCATGTCTCATGTGCAGTCTCTGATAGATAATGCTTTTTTAGGTTGTCCACCCAATTCATGACCAATCCTTTTATTTAACTTTGGAGCACAAAAGGAAGCTAAAGGAAGAATTTGGTGAGTATGATAAAAATGCAATAATGTTTTAGTGATACCCTTGCATGATTATTTACACAATTACTTCACTTTTGTAGGTGTTGAACCGTGGACCTTTGTGCAAAGGCTTGGGGACGCAGTATTTATACCTGCTGGATGCCCGCACCAAGTTAGGAATCTCAAGGTAATAATTTCCTTACATTATCAGTCTTAATCTTCAGTCAGGTTACATGTCTCTAATCAAATATGTTCTATTGTATAGTGCTAATTATTCTATTCCCACCTGCACAGTCATGTACAAAAGTTGCTGTTGACTTTGTCTCTCCTGAAAATGTTCATGAGTGCCTCAGATTAACTGAGGAGTTCCGACAACTCCCTATTAACCACAAGGCCAGAGAAGATAAACTTGAGGTAATGGGTCTTTTCTATGGTAACATGCCTCCCTCCCCCTTTTTTTCCCCATCACTATTTTAGTGATAGTTCATAGTTGTGTGTGGATTTACATAAAAATTTACTCTCTTTGTTTCATCTTGTATACCTTGGTCTCTAGTCTATGTTACTATGTATAACATTCCTTCATTCTACTCTAATTCTAACCAATTTTCTGGTGTGGTCTTTGGGTGGAACAGATCAAGAAAATGATCATCTATGCAGTTGACCAAGCTATTACTGATTTAGAAGCCTTGGTACCACCAACCCATAATTAAGTATTTTGTAAGCTGCCCTAACTCAGCATTGGAGGAACTAAATAATTAGGTTCTTTTGTAGATATAGTAAATAGGGAGCTGCCCCAACTCAGACTTGTCCAGTTCCACCAAGCCATAATAAAGTATTTTGGAAGCTGTCCCAACTCAGACTTGGTGGAACTAAATAGAAAATGGGGAGCTAGGAGCAGTTTTTTGCCTGCAAACATTACATAACTGGCGTGAGATGGAAGTGCCTTTTTGGAATAGGGGCTTGACCTTCATGGGTGGAGGTACACATTGTAATAAGTGGGACAATTACATGATGAAATTTATTTTGAGGTTTATATAAAATACTCTCTCTCTCCAATGTTGTTGTTGTTTTTTTTTTTTTTTTTGACAGCCTCTCCAATGTTGTTGCAGCCATTAACAAGTTTCAGGGTAAATTATAAAACTTTCATTAAGAAATGTAATCTATAATAGGGCAATGTTCCATCAGGGTCTATGGGATCTACCCAAATCTTGACATATAATGGAAGTTATTGTGATAATAGTTAAAAAACGACCTGATGAATAAGGACAATTTGAAAATTAATAAATTATCTATGGGGAGAAATTGGATTCAAATCTTGTGCTCAATAGTTGTCAGTTTAAAAATAAATAAAGATGCCCTTTTTGAATTAAAATGTGGAAGTTTGTCTACCTTCATACTTTGATTTGTGTGAACAATTTGGATCTATAAATGCTCCAACAATTTGATGTAAAAGTGAGTTTAAACTATCATAGCTTTTGTCTAATAAATTTGATGTCTTTTACACGCTTAAAGTAGATTAAAGGGTGATTGGAGCTATTTGGAGGATAGCTGCGGCTAACTTTATTATCATTTTCTTTTTAGCAAGAAAAAAGGGAAGAAATAAACTATCAGCATCGTTATCTTTAAGTGAATTTCTATATCTTAAAACCTATTTTTCCTTATATTTTTACTTCCATTTTACTATTCTTATTCCTCTAAAATCAATGGCTAGAATTCTTTATAATTTATTGGCTCAAATTGTATTGTAGATTGATATCATAGCCTTTAAAAGACTTAAAATAATTTTGGTTATTTTGGGCCAGCAAAATTCTTGAAAAAGTAGGCTTGGGCCAGCTAAGGGAATTAAATCCAGTAAATTTGTGGATTGTACTATATGGCCAATTTTAATAAATCACTTGTCATTTATTTTGGATTCAAAGTAGGCCTACTCATTTTAAAGTCCTAGATGCTTATTTCTAAAATGAAATTAATCTAAATTGAAATTCAGAATTATATCTTATGAAATACAAGCAAAAGAGTGAAGACATGTCATTTTTCAACCTATATTTTGTGAGAGACACGCAAAAGAGTAAGGATATGTCATTTTTAGCAGCATTTTTGAATTTTGATGGCTTTTCCAATAACCAAACTATTTAGAGCCTATCTGGTTTAGGCAAATTTCATCACCCATTACTTTGTTTCCATCACCTATTACTCATTTTGATAGGTCTCACGCTTAAGAAGCATGTTTGACCAAGTTTTTCTTTTCAGTTCTTATCACCTATAACTCAACAAAATAAGTGATGGGTGAATGAAAATGAAAACAAAAAAAAGGTGTTTCCGAGTGATGAGATAATAGTTCTGATGGCAATATTGTAAATACACTCAAGTTGTGGGACCCACTATCTTTGTATAGTCTAATTCGTGCCAGCCCATTCACTACACCGAACAACTCTCTCCTCTCTCCATACCAGACTCACTCTTCTCTGTTTTTTGAGTAACTTTTTAGTTGTGATGGCTTTTGATTCTCAAAAAGACTCTACTCCTTCAATAACTAAACTATTAAATGTTCTTCATAGATTGAGGACTTGAGTTTATAAGCTAATACCAAGTGGTATATTTATAGCAAAAAGTCTATGGAAACAAAAAAATTTCGTTGAGTTTAGGTGAATTGACATCTTAGCTTCTTGTGAAATTATTGTTCATAGAATAAATGTACTCATAAAGGTATAAAAAACTAAGCACACTAAATAAATTTTACTCCCCCCAACCCCCCCAAAAAAAAAAAAGGAAAAGAAAAAGAAAAGAAAAGTGAAAATGGGTTGGGGAGAGCCCAATCCTTAAATTCTAAAGACCCACATGTTAAATTCACTAGTTAAGTCCAAACTCCATCCTTGGACTTGGACCCAAAACTTCAATCAATAAGACCAGTGCAGCCGATCAGTTTTAAACCGCCAGAATTACGTTATCTCATAATTGCTTTCCTTCAATCCTAGGCCACTCTTGCAACTCTCAAACACACTCCCAAAATCTTGTTCTTCTTCTTTTCTTTTCAAAGTGTTAATGCGAAATGAGCAAGCATTTACTAGAGACTCACATACGAATCCAACCACTTCCACCACGCTCACACACATTTCTCTTTCCCACACAATTACAAACTCTTCAGTCTAGAAAATCCTTCACCACCAAGAAAAGCTCTTTTTGTCTCAGCTTGTGTAACAACAAGAAGAATAGCTTCTTCTTCAGCCATGTAAGCGTTGTCAGAAGCTCGGTGACTCGAGGAGTGAATGAAGTGGAAGAAGATAAGCAGCCTGTGGTGAAAAAGGCTTACCCTTTTCTCGAAATCGAGCCCAAGTGGCAGCGTTATTGGGAGGAGAATCGAACTTTCCGAACCCCAGATGAAATTGATACTTCCAAGCCTAAGTTCTATGTTCTTGACATGTTCCCATATCCCAGGTCTCTCTTTTTTTCTCAAATGTTATGTCTTTTTTTGAAGCACAAGTAATTAAGAATGTAAAAGAACAAAGACCCAGTTTGTTATTTACTCTATGTCCGTAGTTTTGATTGATAAAAGTTGTAATGCTACTAGTAAAGAGTTTTAGGATTAGGCATTTGGGATTGTTGGGCCAATTTGGGTTATTTGATTTTTTATGTGTCCGAAATTATTTATAGGATCAAGCATGTAAAAATGTATATCTATTGTGCAATTTGATCAATGAAATTTTCACCACTTGAGGCTTCTATAGTAACTATGCTGAAATAAGCAAATTTAGATTGACTGGGAATTTTGACTTAATTTGATTTTTATGTGACTGATTGTTTGTAATTTAGATAATGTAAGTTTTGTGAGTTGGGTGGTTGTGACTGAGGTTCCTGTGCTCATTTTCATCAACTGATGCAGTGGAGCTGGTTTACACGTTGGCCATCCACTGGGGTATACTGCCACTGACATTCTTGCTAGATTCAAACGCATGCGGGGTTATAATGTTTTGCATCCAATGGGATGGGATGCATTTGGATTGCCTGCAGAGCAATATGCAATTCAGGTTTGTTTTTCTGTTGTGATATGTATATGCTACTCACTATATTGAGTTTATGCGGTGCTTATGCACATTTGTTTATTGGTTACTACCAACAGACCGGAACTCACCCAAATATCACAACATTTAGGAATATCAACCGCTTTCGTTCTCAGGTGATGTAATGTTCTTTCTGTTTCTTAGTAACTCTAATGCATAAAGCATGTATTTGGTAATGAATAGAGATTTTAGGAATTTGCAATCTATAGCTCAATGTTGGTTATGGGGCATTGAATTCTATTGGGATTCTTTCAAGTTCTAAGAGTTAGTTACTGGTCTGGAATCACTCGAGTGTGACTCAAAGACGTACTTCAAAACTTGTATACATAAATTTGATATTTTAATTATGGTACCATGTTATGTTAAACCTAGGTGCGATATGGACGTTTGTTAATCTGATCTGATTTTTAGTAGTAGTGGTTCAGCATGATGTTTAGTTATTGGAGGATTTATAACATTTCATATTTAATTGCACTCCAATCAACAGGGGGGGGGTGGGGGGGGGGTGAAGGGGTTACTGTTAGTGGGCTTTAGAGTAGCTTGGGGTAGAAAAAATTCATTGTACCTGGAGTTTTCAACAGAATTTAGAGGCATGATAGTCTTTGCTTGCACTTTTAAATTTTGATGCTAGTATTTTGGTTTTCATTTAATCATTCAGCCTCACATATAGCATAGTTCTGGCAGATGGTGTGAAGTTTTTTCTCATGTATTTGCATCTTATTTGCTCTCACATATAGCATAGTTCTGGCAGATGGTGTGAAGTTTTTTCTCATGTATTTGCATCTTATTTGCTTTACAGCTTAAATCATTAGGGTTTTCATATGATTGGGATCGTGAATTTTCTACAATAGAACCAGAATATTATAAATGGACACAGTGGATCTTTCTTCAGTTGTTAAAGAGAGGATTGGCATATCAGGTAAAATAAAATCTTGCTGGCATTATTTTTTTGGATCCAATTATAAAAGAGATCTAATAGTGTACTTAGTATATGTTCAGGCTGAAGTGCCAGTCAATTGGTGTCCTGCTCTTGGCACTGTCTTGGCAAATGAAGAGGTGATAGATGGTGTTAGTGAACGGGGGGGTCATCCAGTTATAAGAAAGGTAAGCTGGTTCAATGCATCCATCTTTTATAAGCCACGAGTCTGTTTTATAAAATTTCCTCTCTTATTTGCAGTTTTTGAATGGTTTTATAATTTTACAGTGTCATTGTTTATTACCAAGCAGCCAATGAGGCAATGGATGCTCAAGATTACTGCATATGCTGATCGTCTTCTTGAAGATTTAGATGACTTAGACTGGCCTGAAAGTGTAAAGGACATGCAAAGAAATTGGATAGGGAGGTCTGAAGGGGCCGAGATGGAATTTTATGTTCTTGACAGTGATGGACAGGAAAGAAATCTAAAGATTACAGTTTTTACTACAAGGCCTGATACCATATTTGGGGCTACGTAATCCTCTTACTCCTTTTTCTTGTTGCCTGTATTTCATGACTTTCATGCATTGGGAATAACTAGAGAGCAATTATTATTTATTTATTATTATTATTATTATTATTTTTTTTATCATAACTGTCCCTAGATTAGGATTCATTCTTATCAGTTGTTTGTTTGCAGCTACTTAGTTGTGGCACCGGAGCATACTTTGTTGCCATCACTGGTATCCATGGCCCAGAGCAAATATGTATGTGATTATGTTTCTTTCCCTAATTTGTCTCAAAAGATTTCTTTACCATGGCTAATTAGAAGACAACAATATTGAGCACAGGTGAAGGAATATATAGATCTGGCCTCAAGGAAGAGTGACCTTGAAAGGACTGAACTTCAGAAGGAAAAAACTGGGGTTTTTAGTGGTTGTTATGCAAGAAATCCTGCTAATGGGGAAGCTATTCCTATATGGGTTGCTGATTATGTCCTTGGGAGGTGTGTTTGCCTCATACTTCATCTCTTTCCTTATTGACAGCAATTCATCTTTTGGCAGATGCATGTATGCTGATGTTGCAACTTTTACTTGTACATATTATATATTATGATTTAGACTAGTTGATTATATGTCATGTTATGCAAATATATTTAATGGAATTGTTAATATTTTTTGGAGAGTTTTTATTTAATATGATTGCAATGCTAATGTTTCGTTATTGGTGCAGTTATGGAACAGGAGCAATTATGGCTGTACCTGCTCATGACACTCGTGACTATGAGTTTGCTTTGAAGTATGACATTCCAATTCGTTGGGTTGTGACACCAGAGGATAAAAGTCTCACTGATTCTAGATCTGCTTTTCCGGGTCAAGGCCTGATTATAAATTCATCAAATTCAATGTTGGGGCTTGACATTAATGGCTTGTCCAGCAAAGAAGCTGCTTCTAAAGTCATTGAGTGGGCTGATAAAACTGGAAATGGGAAGAAAAAGGTGCCTTTCTCAGTTTATCTGAAGTTTAAAGATAGGGCTGAGAGGTTTCGTTTTTTTGGGGGGAGGGCTGAGGGGGTGGGGGTGGTTTATAATACCTTTTATATGTACGATATAATTTGCATTATCTCAAACTTGTCTTTCTTTAGGTAAACTACAAGTTGAGGGACTGGCTTTTTGCTCGGCAACGTTATTGGGGGGAACCTATCCCAGTCATTTTCTTGGATGAAACTGGTGAGACTATTCCACTTCCTGAAACTGAACTGCCTCTTACCCTACCAGAATTGGATGATTTCACTCCCACCGGAACAGGCGAACCACCACTATCAAAAGCAGTGTCTTGGGTAATTTTAACTCTCTCTCTCTCTCTCTCTCTCATTTACTCTGTATATATGATTTGGTGTCTTTATTTTTCAACATATTTATGGTTCTGGTGATGTACATAATAATCTTATTGTTAATCATCAACAAAGTTAAAATCTATTTAAACCTCAAAATTCTGGGTGCATTTTTTGCAGGTTTATAATATATTTCTCTAAAAAAAAAATGCCTTTTAAATTTATTTTATTCTTAACCTTTAATGAAAATATCAGAGTAGTTTAATGATTAATTGGTAATCCTGCCTTAGGCTTTGATACAGGCTGTAAAGAGTTGGGATGGGAATAGGGAGGTATTAGTTAACTTTTGTTCAACTAAAAGACTAAACAATAATCCTACCAGATGCATGATTTTGTTAATTTGGATGCTGAAAAATAGAGTTAAAAAAATGAAAGCTTGTCAAGGTTTTCATTGGGATGCTTTTAGAGTTTCAACCTTCATATCAATTGCCAGCAATGGCTATGGACCCATGGAAACATCAATTTGAGTTGCTGTGAAACTGTGTTAATTCATATCTACAGAGGCATAATACTCACAAAGTCCTGAAACATGTATCCAAGTATAATCTGCCTAATGTCACTGCCACAAATCTGATAATGGAAGCCCTTACGACAGGTTTTGGAGTTGTGAATGAATTGCTAAGGTAGCTATGTGTTGTTCAATCTTTGAGATAGTTCTGATTGGTCTCTTCTCAGTTTCTCTAAATATTTTTGAGTGGCACTTTGACCAGTCCTTTAGCATTCCTTAACTTTTGACACCTTCACTTTTGTGAATGATTTGCAGGTAAAAACAATGGATCCTTCATCTGGAAAACCTGCTACACGAGAAACAAGCACCATGCCACAATGGGCTGGTTCTTGTTGGTAATGTTTTGCTTATGATGTTCAGTAGTTTGAATTTTAATTGGTTGATACTCATTTTTAGCTGTTTATTTTTTGTCAATGGTTATAATGTTTAATAAGGTCTGAATTTTAGTTAGAACTGTTAGTGTTAGGATAATTGTGGGGTGAGATTGAATGGAAGTATTATTGTTGTTATCTTTTCAGTACTTTTTGTGAGTCATATGCAGGACCTTTTTACTTACTCAAATTCAAATATAAAATTCTTTGGAGAGTTGGGATCTTATACTTTTATTACCCATGTCCAGGTACTATTTGAGATTTATGGATCCTAGTAATTCAAAAGAATTGGTGGATAAAGAAAAAGAAAGGTAAGAGTGGTTTTTACCAACAAAATGTGTATTTCCCTTCATGTATTTTTCTCTACATGATTAATCTGTGGTATTTTAATTTTTTAGCTTAACATGATTTAGTTTCTTAGCTTTTGAAGCATATTCTCATCTGCAGGTATTGGAGCCCTGTTGATGTGTATGTTGGTGGCGCTGAACATGCAGTTCTTCATTTACTTTATTCCAGGTTCTGGCACAAGGTTTGTGAACATGCTATTATTCAACTTCCCTTTGGCACAATCCTTGTGATCCACTGGATGTTGCACTTGTTTCTGGAACTACCAAGTCTGTTATCATCTATTAAAATCATTCTTGCGGTTGAAGTCTAGGATAAAAACAAATTTTCATTTATTATGAAATTATGATTTCTCTAAATAAGTCTGCTTGCTTGTGGGTGAGTCTCATTCTTGTTGATAGTTTTCATTAGCTTGACAAATCCAAATGGAGCTAGGGGTTGTTGGAACTGAGCGATGCTGCCCGATAGTCAAATGTCCCCTCCCCCCTTTTTTTGTTGCAATACTTAAAATTGAATCTGATTCACATTTCTCTATCTCAGGTTCTCTATGACATTGGTGTTGTGTCCACCAAGGAACCCTTCCAATGTGTCATAAACCAGGGAATCATCCTTGGAGAAGTATGTGTAGTTTCTTAAGCATAATAAAGCAATTCTCCATCATTACATGTTACTAATAATTCAGGTTGCAGGTACAATATATGGCTTTCCGAGATTCAGATGGAAATTTTATATCTGCAGACTCTGCTGATATGTTGGGTGAAGCTAATCAAGAAAGAATTCCTGAGGAGAAAGTATGTTCTGGGTGCTTCTAAAAATCTTTTTTCATCTTAATGCATTCCTTCACTTCTAGTAAAGGGATGACGCTGTCATCTGGCATCGCTCTCTCCACCCTTTTGACAAAATCATAATTCTTACGTAGGTTGTGAAATCTGGGGATTCTTTTGTCCTGAAAGACAATCCAAAAATTCGTTTGGTTGCTCGTGCTCACAAAATGAGTAAAAGTAGGGGAAATGTTGTGAATCCTGATGACGTTGTTTCTGAGTATGGTGCAGATTCTCTTCGCCTGTATGAAATGTTCATGGGACCTTTAAGGTAGGTTTTCCTTTGAGTGTTTTGTTTTTATCATATCTGGAACAGAATTTTATGATCTCTCTGTCAATTTAAGCCATGCTTCTAAATAAAGAGCACTGACAAAAATATTCTCGTTTCTTACGTAATGTTGCTCTTTATTGTGCTTCTAGGGACTCAAAAACTTGGAATACTAGTGGTATTGAAGGTGTTCATCGATTTTTAGGAAGAACTTGGAGACTGATTGCTGGTTCACCTTCACCTGATGGTACATTCAGGGATGGCACAGTGGCAATTGATGAAGAACCTACTCTGGAACAACTTCGTTCCCTCCATAAATGCATTGCTAAGGTCACCTCTCAACTTCTGTGATTATAGTTTTTCTTTTAAATATGTGTTTTGGTTGCTCCTCTTCTTTATAAGTTTTCTTTTGGACATGATTCATTTCAATCTGTACAACTAATTTTGACACTTGTGAATCACTTAATTTTAGATGTAGTTTGACTTTGAAGAATGCATCCGCACAACCATATTTTACTTGTATTGTATTAAGTACACACATATTTGCTGCATAGACTTGGATATGGTCTTACCTGTGGGAAACCATCATGTGCTATGGCATAGGATGGGTAAGATAAATTTGTACTCTGATATGAAACAAAGCTGTTATAAAAGAGTGCATGTTAACAACGTTCTTTATTTTTAAAGGAGAATACTAGAGTTACATAAAGCAGATATCTTTGGCGGTTGGAATCTCTCAAGTGAGAGCCATATGGCATGTGTCACATACGTGATACGTCTGTATGGGATGGGTAGCATGCACAGCCGGGGTATTACTACCAGTAATAAACCATGGTTGTTAGTATACTTGTACATGTTGTGGATGCCTGGTTGCTTGAATATTTTTTTTCCCCAAAAAGGGCTAGCGTGCAAATGTATGCATGATCCTGTAGGGCTTAAGGTGCATAATAAAGTATTTAAAGCTTGTAAATAGATAACCAAATAGCCTACCATCTTGGTAATGTTAGTTCATCATTCATGATCATTGATGCAGTAAGACTTCTTTCTACCAGAATTCATGATGGTTCTGAGTTTGACACCTGTCTAGAATTGGTGCAATATTTTTAAAAAGTTTCTGGCATCTATACATTTAAGAATCCTCTAACCAATGAGTATTGATTCTGAGTTGCAGGTAACAGACGAAATTGAAGGGACACGGTTCAACACTGGAATTTCTGCAATGATGGAGTTCATTAATGCAGCATATAAGGTTTTTTCTGTGAAAGTTTTAGAACTAGTAAATTTTCATTTTGGATCAACTGTTAATTTTCTAACCAAGGCAGAAAGATTTATTTGAACTTTCTGCTTATAGTTTGAAGATACTTCATTTTTTTAGGGGTCAAAAACTTTAGTGGATTAGGAATGTCAATAAGCATTGGGAGAAAATTTTTAATTCATCTCATTAGAACCAACACTTTGCAATACTACTTCTCATGATCTTGTTGATGGTTGGAAGAATATACCCCCACCCCCCAATTTTAGTTCTATCTCAATTTCCGGTTCTCTTATTGGTCTGATCATTTTTTTTTTTCTTTCATATTTTTAGTGGGATAAACATCCAAGATCAATATTTGAAGCATTTGTTTTGTTGCTTTCACCATATGCGCCTCACATGGCAGAGGAGCTTTGGTTACGTCTAGGACACTCAACATCACTCGCATATGAACCTTTCCCTAAGGTATTATTTTGTTATCTTTTAAATTATTTGGAGTTTTGAGTGGCTTATTAATTTAATTTTCAATTATCTTCTAATTCTTAATGGCCTTCAGGATACTTTCTGATTAGCCAATATTCATATATTGTGGAATAAAATTATAGGTTTTGAGTATTTAGGTATCCTCATGATTGTATTGTATGGCTGTCATATTTCATGGTTTTTTTTCCCACTTTGATAGAACATATGTGCAGCTCCATGCCTCCACCTAATATTTGTTTAGCCATCGCCATTCCTTCAGCAACTTCTTTCAAGCTTGATGATAGAGAACTTAAGATAATCTGTGTGGAAGTTGTCAAATATATTTTTTTTGGGGAGATATCTGGCCATGATGATTAATTTTTATCGAAGTGTAGCAATAAACTATTATGATATAGTTGAAAAAATATGCTCCATTTGGGAATAATTCAAATGAACTTTGAGCTTAAGGAAGTTGACTTTTATTTTGAATCTTTGAGTTCCCTTACATCCAAAAGGTTAAAAGTGATTTAGCGATGCCAATGACCATCAATATTTGACTCCCTTCAAACTTTGTCTATAATGTGGGCTGATTTAACCCGCATGCATAAGGCCCCAATAACCATTGATTTTCTTTATTTTTTAGTTGGATCATTAACTGTTGATTTATCATAACTGAACAACTATTGGTAATGTAGGTAAAGTGGAAGTATTGGAATATAGAGGGGCACACGTACATATGTATGCACACAAAAACACAGCCACAAACATAGTTGAACCCTTATATGCATGTGAAAGTGAGGAAGTCATATGGCTTTGCAGTTTATTCTCTGGTGAAAATTACGTCAGCAGAATATATTATGACTTTTGGACAACAGATGAAGTAGCACCTAGATGCTCAAATCTAATCCTCTAGAATGACATAGATTTGAGCTCTTGTGGCCCAAATGATGAGGGGAAATGAGTGTTCTTTATATCTTGCTAGCCTGTAATGTGGAGACACTAGTGGTATGAAGTTCAAGACGGAACTTTTTCTTAATGCTGACCAATATCTTGATATGTTCTTTTGCAGGCTGACCCTGCTTACTTAAAGGATTCGACTATCGTCTTACCAGTTCAGATCAATGGCAAGACAAGGGGTACCATCCAGGTTGAAGAAGCATGTACAGAGGAGGAAGCTTTCAAGTTAGCATCGAAGGATGAAAAACTCTCAAAATATTTGGCTGGGAAGTCAATCAAAAAGAGAATTTATGTCCCTGGCAAGATCTTGAATGTTATATTGGACCGTGAAAACATCAAGGTTGGTGCCCGATAGCCCTCTTCAACTCCTTGTAGGGGTTGGTGATGCTTATTCATTTCAACCTGGAAGAAGCAGCCATGACTTCACACTTACCCACCAACTTTGTATCTTGCCCTGCAATGCAAATCCTCTATGACCTTGCAGTAATGCCTGGAAATTTATATGCGAGCAATGGGTGTTTGTGCACCAATTCATGAATGTATGATCATAGATGCAATCTTGTTGGTTAGGCAGTAGCACCTTTTCATCCTATACCGCAGTTGGTTTCTTTTTCCAGCTGATACAGGTTTGTGGGTGGGTTTTTGGTTGACCTTTGCGAATCGATTAAGGTTGTCCACTAAGTTTCTTTGCTGTCATCCATGCTTTTGTAATATTTTTAATGGTCATCAGCCAAACAAGTATGGATTCTGTCATTCTCAGGGTATTTTATATATATAGTTTATAAAATCTATATGGTATGATTAGCATTAAGTGATGGCGTGCTGGCCGGGCAACCCATTAAAATTTAAAACACAGAATATAAAAAATAGGGCAAATCCCTCTCCTTTGGAGCATTCGGACCAATAAAAAAGAGTCCCACAGTGTGAACTGTATAAGAGATCGGTCTTGGTCAATATCTTCTTCTGATTCCCCATATGAAATCATTTTTAGGTAGTTAAAGGACAGGTTGACCACACACCAAACACCCTTATTAATACTTGGAAAGGTTACCTAATAACATCAAACTCACTTATTACTGCCCTATATTACATTTTGTTTTGTTTTATATATATATATATATAGTTCATTCTGAAAATGGGATTATTTATAAAAAAAAATAAAAAAAAGCTGAATTTTGAATTTTAAGATGTTTTATTAAAAGAACCTTTATTCTTGGTCAAAATAATCAAGCTCCACCTTTCAAAAAAAAAAAAAAAAAAAAATCAAGCTCCCATCAACGTCCTTTAATTTTTCCTTCACTTTGATGCATCTCAGCAAAATACAACTTTTACATCATTCTCTTCTACCAAACCCCAAAGAGAGTGAGACAAAACCCAAAAAAAAAAAAAAGAAAGGAAAAAAAAAAAAAAAGAGAAAAAAAAAAATCTACTTTGCTGTCACTCTACTCAAAAATTAAAAAAAAGAAAAAAAGAAAAAAAAGAAAAGAAAAGAATTGAATTGAATTGATACGTATACTTGGGTGTTGACGACGCGGCGTTGTCCTCGGTAAAGACTTTTATTTAAAACACCTTTTTTATTTTTTTGGCCCACACCACACAATCAGGGGCCCCATACGCTCCGTATATCTCTCCTATCAAACAAATTGGAAACTGCTCTACAACTACAACTACACGACACCTGTTGCTCTCTCTCTCTCTCTCTCACTATTTTAAATCACTTTCCGTTTTCAATTTCCATTTCCAAACTCTTCCAGTCCTTTCCACTTTTTCTCGACAATTACAAGCTCCAAACTCCGATTACACACGGAACAGTAAAAAATAGAGATTAGAGATAAAGCGAAACAAGCCTCAAGTCTTAAGAAGAGTTAAGACTCTCTCATCATCTCCATGCACCACCGCTCCTTCAATGTATGTCTCTCTTTCTCTCTTTAAATTGTATTTAATAATTAAAATACTATTACTCTGATTCTGTTTTGTTTTGTTTTGGGGATTTTTTCTTTATTCTTAATTAAAAAAAAAAGGATTAGGAGGTGGAGGAGAAGCTATGACGACGAAGAAGGGCGCAGCAGCAATAGCGTGGTGGAGACACGTAGTAATAAGGTGGTGGAGCTGTAAGTGTAAGTGTCAGTGGAAGCTGAAGCTGTTGCTTTTCCTCTCCGTGGCGCTCACCCTCTACGCTCTCTTCACCTTCCACTCCACACATTCGCCTCCCGATATCTCCTTCTCCTCCTCCTCCTCCTCTCTGTCTCCGTCTCGTCACCGACTACTTCGCCTTCAATTCGACGGCGTCCCTAAGATCGCCTTTCTTTTTCTCGCTCGTCGCAATCTCCCTCTCGATTTTCTCTGGGACTCTTTCTTCGAGGTTTTCTTTTTTTATTTATTTTATGAATGTATGAATTTTCCTATGCTTAACGCTTGGCTTTGTGGAAATTCGCAGAATGCTGACGTGGCGAACTTCTCGATCTATGTTCACTCGGCCCCCGGGTTCGTCTTCAATGAGTCCACATCGAGGTCCACTTTCTTTCGCGATCGACAATTGAAGAATAGCATTCAGGTCTTTTTTCTTCTTCTTAAATTGCTTCAATTCATTTTCCATGTTTCTTAATTTTGTTCAATTTTTAGCTTCTGTTTGGTTCCTGAGAAAACTGAGGAATGAAAATGAAAACCAAAAAAAAAAAAAAAAAGAATTTCGTTACTGTCAGGCTCTGTAGAGTGGAATTTTTTTATTATTATTATTAGTCTTGGGTAATGACAAATCCACCTTCACATTTTCTCGGAAATGAAGTAAATGTCTCTGTTTGATTGCTTAGTAAACATACATGTAGTTTAAATTTATGTGCTTTATTGCTTAGTGCTCCACATAGAATATAAAAAGCGGGAAAATTTACTTATATTATGATATCTTAGTTTCCGATAATGGTAACAAGTTTGGATCTTTTTCTAGGTGTAACTTATTTTTAAAGCAAAATAAGCTCATCCAAACACATCCTAACTAAGGAAAATAGTGATTCCAGGGGAAGGCCTAAGTTAAATAGTGATATTTGAATTATCAGTTCTAGTAATGGAAAATTTTGGACTAAATTTTCTATTTTCCCTTGTTTTCTAGTATATTGTAGGAAGCTAAATGAAGTGATAATGAGTTTTGTTTTAATCTTCTCTTTGGTAATTTGATGTGCTTGACATGAATGTGAATTGGGTTTGGATGATTGGGAATTGCAGGTGGGATGGGGAGAATCGAGTATGATCCAGGCAGAGAGGTTGCTATTTGATGCAGCGCTTGAGGATCCAGCAAATCAGAGATTTATTTTATTATCTGATAGGTCAGAGTTCACTTATATCAAATGAATTTACGTATAACAGCATGTGACTAGAATAATGATTTCAATTATCACCGGACTCAATTTGATGTTGTGCTATATGAAAGATTGGCTATTTTTATTATTTTGTTGAAGGCCCGATTGTGTTTTGGCCTTCTAATTGACATCTGAATTTCGCTTTCTCTATATTGCAGTTGTGTTCCTCTGTACAACTTTAGCTTTATATACAACTACGTGATGGCTTCTCCAAAGAGTTTTGTGGACAGGTAGATGGAGGGCTTTGATTGTTGAGGTGCAAAGCACTGATTTTTTTTAGATGGTTCAGTATCGATAGAAAGTCTTTTTTTTTATTTTTTATTTTTTTATTTTACCCTTTTGTCAATTGAAGAAATGTTAAGTCTTTTATTCCTTGTTGTAGCTTTCTTGATAAGAAGGAGAATCGCTACAACTCAAAGATGTCACCTGTGATACCAAAGGAGAAATGGCGAAAAGGGTCCCAGGTTATTTATCTTTCATTTCAATTGCTGATTTAAATGTATTGAGGTCTCATTTTTTTATTTTATTTTCTTTTGGTGGTTGATTATTGAAAGAAATATTGTTTAATGTTTCTATGTCAGTTGGTTTTTATTTGTGCTTTGTAGTTTGGTTTTAGTAGGATTGTTGGTTTGCGTTAGATGGTGGCTTGTTTGTTTGTTAGCAATGGCTTGTAACTTGACAAAAAGTAAAGTTTGATTTTCCCGAGAACTTTTCTTACTTTGGTACTCTTATATGTGATAAAACATTAGTGTAGTTGGCTTAGACTTAGGAGATTAAATTGTGTGAAATTTGGATATAAGAAGTTGCTGTAAATATCCACAGGATTGTTGTTTGTTGAACTTAACTTTGAAACTACTTTCTCAAAAAAAAAAAAAAAAAAAGTTTTAAAAGACCATCACTTCCGAAATCCATTCCGCTGTTTTTAGATTCACTTTTTTCTTGTACATAAGTTTTTTTGTTTTCCTTTGTTGCTTGTACATAGTTCCTTCATTTCCTTCATCTCTTTGATGGGGTAGCTTCTTTTTAATACAAATTTTTCTTCCCTATCCAAAAAAAAAAAGACCATCACTTCCACTTTGTAGGTTGCTGAGCCAATCTTCTTAATTGGAAAGCAGAATAAACAGTTTTAAAAGCACTACTTGTTCAGATCTCATTACCATTTTCATCACCCCAATTGTCATCAAAACATTATTTGACTGAGGATCAAGATAGCATTTTATTACTATTTATTCATAATCTACCTTTTAACTTGATTTTGATTTTGGGATTGCAGTGGATCACTTTAGTTCGAAGCCATGCCGAAGTCATTGTAGACGATAAGGTGATTCTTTCAGCATTTAAGAAATTTTGCAAGGTATGTGATTGCGTGCTTTATATGAAGTTTATCCCTTTTCTGGTATTTGTCCTTTATAATTTTCTTTGTTTGAGTTTTACTTGTGGATAGAACATCGATATCATGATACTTTTGTTCTTCTTGGAGAGAAGGTTTTTTTTTTTTTTTTTGGGGGGGGGGGGGTGGTAGGGGGGTAGGCTCGGTTTTAATTTTAAAACTGTATATGCATTAGTTTTTGTGGAGCCTTACTCCAATGTGGTGCGTGCTCAAAACTTCAAATGAGATTCTACGTGATCGGTCATAAGAAAATTAAGGGTTTTGTTTAGCAAACTTACACAGGTTTTGAAAGCTACATCTGCATAAACTTTTTGTCCATCATTGAAACTTTCTTTTTTAATCAATTTTTTTTTGCTAATCAACAAATGAAGATATGTTCCTTTACTATTTCACAAGCATGATGGTGTTTTTTTTATATGTATTTTGTTGTCTCTGCTATTCTTTGTTGTCTTTGCCCATGATTGCTAAGTTACAAACATACCCAGTGGGGCTTGCACGTATAACCCCACGATTCACACCGTTTTTATGGGAAAGAACAAATGTCATTTGATCTAGAGCCATTGGTGTGTATTTGCATGCTTTTGAGCTTGTTTCTTGGTTAATCATGCAACAACTTGTTTTTCTGCTCTGAAATTTCGGTTTGGTAAATCGTGCAACAACTTATTTAACTACTTCTCATTTTGCAGCGACGTCCGCCTGTAGATGCCAAAAAGGGGAAGCTGAATATTGTAAGTGATCCTTGATTGCCAATTTTTGTTGATAGATGAAGAAGAATTAGAAGATAGCTTCCTTACCAATCAATTTAATTAATCCTATATTTTAATTTTAAAAAAAATACTTATAAAAAAAATCAAGTTTTTTTCCTCCTAGATTTCTAGTTTAAGTAAATAAATTTGAGGTTAATGTCTACACAATAGAGTTTATATGTAATTAAAAAAAATAGAGTTTATATGCAACCGGTATTGACTGGTACTTTAAAGAGCATCATGTTCGTTAACATAGGAAATCCAGTTACGAGCACATACTTGTTTGCGCTCCTTTTTGTATTTTTTCTTTCTCTTCTAGTAAGAACAATGGATATTCCTGGAATAAATAAAGTGAGATGCATATAAAATGCAAAAATAGAAAGAAAGTTGCAAATCTCATATAATGTGGCTTAGGGTTATTATATATATTATTTTGCAGATGTTGCAACAGTTCCCTTTATCTTATATTAGAATATTATATCTGTTACACCTTTAACTAAATCATAATTTGTTCTATTCTTGGCCTAAATACCAAATGCAGAAACTTCAGAAGCAGCATAACTGTATTCCAGATGAGCATTATGTGCAGACATTGTTAGCGGTATGTCATGGATTTCCCTTTTATCAATGTTACATTTTACATGTTTGCAGCATGTTGTGGTTGCGATCGTTTAGCCACTGTTTTCATTGTTATTCATCAATTCTATCTAATGATTTCTCTCCATCTTTTACTTAATATTGACTGCTTCATTTATTGTGGTGCTCTTTGTTGATTGGTTTTCCACTAGTATCATGATTTCCTGGTGGGATCACTTTATTCATTTTTTTTTTTCTTTATGCTTCCCTGTTAGATGAGTGATCTTGAAGGTGAACTTGAACGAAGAACATTAACCTATACTGTGTGGAACCAGTCTGCTACAAAAATGGAGAATAAAGGGTGGCATCCTTTTACATTCAATTTTGCAAATGCTGGCCCTAAACAAATCAAGGAAATTAAGGTAGTCATTTTGCCTCACTTCCTCTGATTGTTGATCTTGTATATTTAACATTGGATAGAAGGATGTACAAATTGTGATTTTTCTCAATTAAAATTTTCATCCTTTGGATTTATGGTATAGTACTCTTTGTTTAAGCCTTGGGTCTTTGGGACTGCTTCATGGCACAAAATTATGGTGCACTTGGT
The DNA here is from genome assembly GCF_001633185.2 of Quercus lobata. Taxonomy (NCBI): domain Eukaryota; kingdom Viridiplantae; phylum Streptophyta; class Magnoliopsida; order Fagales; family Fagaceae; genus Quercus; species Quercus lobata. The sequence goes on from NC_044908.1 coordinate 72,298,926, forward strand.
GATAGTTGGAAGTGAAAATGGGTTTCTTGAATGGAGATGGATAATGCCCTGCAAATGGAGTTATGATGCAAATATATTTTCCTCTTCTTTAAGTAAATGAAAAAATCATTAAAGGAAAATGTGAAAAAGTTGTTGATTGATGCCTGTAACCTTCATTTCTCCTGCTTTGTAATAATGGGATTCTACTACAAAACTGTTATCTGTTACTTTTATTAATCCATACTTTAAACGTGTTATATCACTCTATTGGCTTTTATTTTATTGTGAGCTGTAATACATGCAGTGTGTAAATTATGGCTCTTTTTAATATAAATTTCCATTTCCTCTACTCTCTTTTGTTGTTTAACTTGTCTGTTTTAATTCAACAGGACATCAACCATGTATACTATGAGACCGAGTTCCGAACAGAATGGTGTCGGAGTAATTCTGCCCTTGTTCCCTGTTTTTTGTTTTCTAGGAAATTTTCTCAGGGAGCTGCCATGCGCCTTTTGAGTGATGGAGTGGTTGGTCACGCTGATACCTCTGAAGTCTGAAGTCTGAACTGCTAGGCGCACCCCCATAATTTATGGCTTATCTTCTTACAGCCCTCTAACAATCTAGTGATGCGTTTAAAACTATAATTTGGGCGGCAAGTGGAATGCCTGCTAAAGGTTTACAGAATACATTACACACAGGACCTATATTGATACTAGAGACTAGAGAAAAAGAATCGTACCTGCGGCTGTAAAGTTTCTTCCAGAGACGAAGAGCTGTAGGATCATAAAGTTACTTCCAGAGAGGAAGAGTTGTAGGACCATAAAGTTACTTCCAGAGACGAAGAGTTGTAGGATCAAATAGTTCATAGGGGCTTCAATGCATCATGCTGATGCCCACTGAGAGATCTTTTTGATTAGTTTTAACTTCATTGCATTATTACCATGGCAGTATGACCCATTACATTTTTTATAAGGTTACAAATTTGTAGTTCAGAAAGTTGTTCATCTTCTAAATGTTTTAATTTTTACGAGTTGGCTGATGAAAATGCCCAAAACAGCAATTCTGAGTTACATTCGACCATAGGCAGGAGTAGATTAATTGTGTATGGCCTAGTATGAAGCAATCATGCATGGTCAGAAGGCCTCTCCTCGCATTAACTTAGTATCAGCTGCATAACATTCTTTTCCTTTAGGCTTACCTACGATAATTTGAGGTCTAGCATTGACTAATTTTTGCGTATTTGGTGTATGACAAATTTTATTACAGGAATTGCTTCATTCATGTTAAATTCAGCAGGCTACTCATATTGGTTAAATACAACTATCAAAGATTGTTGCTTGAAGTTCTTCTAATATACTAGCCATAACTAGAAGAAAACTTTATATATATGCTGTTGTATGAGTCCATTGATACAATAATATATTATTAAAAAAAAAAAAGTTAAACCTAGCCCGGTATTTAAAAAATCAATGAAATCATAAGAGGACGATAAATAAAAATTACAGACAGTGGAGCAAATATTTAAAAAAGGAGAAAGTTTCTAGCAAATTTCTTAATCTATATGTACTATTATTTAAAAAGTTTCTCCCATTTGGATTCTTACTTTTGGATGATCAAAATATTCTCAAATTCACCTATTTTAAAATGTTTAAATAATAAGGGTAGATATGTAAAATTACTAATTTTAAAAATCCGAAATTTTAAATAAATTTGAAAAACCATTGTTCCATCCAGTTTCTTTCTCAAGTTCAAATTTAAAAATAATTTTTTTTATAAAGAAAACAGAATAGTATTTTTAGATAGTTTCAATAGGTTTTTTTCCTCTTTCTCGTTAGTAAGTATAGTATTATTACAACTTTTTTTTGGACCTCTTTCTTTCAGGTTAGTCAAAGTATAACATGTTACCACTTCTCATGGAACACTTGCTTCCCGTTAATTAGTATTATTTCTATTTATTTTAAAAAGTCGGAAAATAATTACTAATTACTATTGTTTTGAATACAAAAAAAGTTTCTAACCCTTTGTCCATGGGAGAGGTTTGGGTCCTGTGCCTAGTTGCACTGGACTTGTTGAAATAATGACACGTATCTACTTTTAGACATATGTCACCATCTTAACGGGTCCAGTGCACTGGACCTAAACCTTATCCCTTATCCATATCCCTTAAAATTTTGAGGTTTACGTTTTCAAAGTTTTTTTTTTAATATCAATTTTCCATTAATCCCAATTTGAAGTTACGCATTTGTCCAATGATGTAGAGTGATAAAACTAGCACAAAAAATGAACACTATTATTTTGGATGTGCATGGATGTGTTCGTTTTTTGGTCTCTCTCTCTCTCTCTCTCTCTCTCTCTATATATATATATATATATATATATATATTTTGATACTTGTGGATTTCAGTTAGCTTAATTGATAAAATTTCTGATAAGAGATTTGAGGTTTAATTCCTGTCTACACTAAAAACTGATTGGTGTCTTGTTGAAACTTTCACCAAAAAAAAAAACTTTGGATACGCCTTTCATGTCTTCAAAGCAGATGAAATACTCAAATTAACAATATATATTTTTATTTTTATCAATCAATTTTCTATATAATTTTTCATATGAAATATTGGAGGAAATTAAAAGGCCCTGAGCACGTGCATATCAGGTGTGATGAGGCTAGTTTATATTTATATGGCTGCATTTCTTCCTCACCTCACCTTTCCCTTTAGTTAGAACATTGGTTGAAGAAAGCTTGACAAACGCAGAAGAGAAGACTTGGAAGAAATAGTTCTGATCAATGGCGAAGTGTCTAACAATGGGTGCAGTTCGAGGATCTGTAGAGATGCTTGAGTCAATAGTAAACAAGCCTTTACCCATTAGAACATCTCTGTAATACTGGTTATCAAATATCGTGGGGGTTATGTCGTTTGGAACGAATGTGAAGTTTGATAAAGGAACTCTTGTAGGACATTTAAGTCTTAAGAAGGCCTCATATCCATAATGCATATGACCATTAGGCTGTGGATCGTACAATCTACTAGCAATGTTCATGCAGTGTCCCACACCCAGTGTATGTGCACCTGCAAAGAACAATTTTAAGTTAAAAAAACAAGATGAACTTAAATTATAGTGTACATTTCAAACTTCTAGTGGTACATTTTGTTGGATGTTTCTTTAGTCACTTTAACAATTATAGTAGTATTCAAAGTCCACTTATGAGGAAGACAATTATGTCTGTCTGTGTATTCATAAAAAAAAAACATTCTGTCTATGAAGTTTCTTTTACGCTGATATTTTTACAAAGTAATTAGTAATTTATGATTGGAGTAACATCATTTTTTTTTCTTCATGTGATAATAACTGATACCACTTTTATTAACACCAATCACAACATGTTACCTCATCACTGATTAAAAGAAAGTGAAAATTTGTGTTTCCTAAACTTAACGGTTATTTTAAACATGCTAGTAGGAGTACTTAAATTATTTAGTCCATTACCGATGATAGCGATTGACACCTCAAGATTCATCCCTTTAGAGGCGAAAGTATGAATTAATTCATGGACTTTAATTCCTTGTGGGGGAAGACTTGCATCAGCCTGTTGGTAACTAGAAGTGGTGGAGTCCTTTCTTCCAAGAGGGATCTGAATATGGGGTCCTCCTGAGAATGACACTGATTCCTTGGCAGCTAAAGCAATGATATCTGCACAAGACACCTTTCCAGGACACTCATTTTCCAATATTGATTTTATGTAGCCAATCGTTTCCCGCTTTCTGATAGCAAAGTTTTTTGAAGAAACCGTTTCGGGTTTGTGTTTTGAATTGTCTGAATCGAGCAGGATTGATGCATCGCACCCCTGTATATCATAGCAATTGAAACTCAGTTTGTGTGAGAGAGAATGTACCTTCAAGCAAGTACAATCTCTGTAGGCCTAGAAGCTAATAGAATGAAAGATAATGAAATAAACCATGTACATGGAAAGTGCAGGTAAGGAAAGATAAGCTAGATTATTCTTGAGATAAAGTACATGTAAGAAAGTAATCTTTACTTCTAAGTTAGGTGACTTGTTATTGGTTTCTCTTTTTGACTCACGCAGCTCGTGAAATTGAGAAGTTTTCAGGTTTATAGTGTTTGTTTAAAAGGTTCTAGATATTTCAGGAAAAGATTAATTCATGCATTTAAAAGAAGGCATATGCAATTGATGTTGAAGAGGTAACCCAAGCCTCGCATGAACAAGAGGCAGCCAAATTGCCTAAATCCTAACACACGAGCAATCTATTTCATACATCAAATATATACACCATCCTTCTCACATGCGTGTGATGATACGACTACAAGATTTACACATTATGAGAGAGATAATGTGTATATATATATATATATATATATGAAAATTTTGGGATGTTTCTTAAGGTTAGTGACTATAGAGTTAATTTTCGTAATTCTCTCCATTTTGCATCTTTTGGTAGATTTCTCCTGCTTCTAACCTAATTTTGTGTTTCACACGAAGCAGGTCTAGGTTTTTCTGTATAGGTTGGAGGCTATAACAATACATAGGTATCAAGTTGCTTGTTATCAATAAATTCTAAAGAAGATGGGTTAATTAGGTTTTTTTTAACTAGTAATAGAACTGTTCATGTTACATTTGTGAAGATATGGACTGATTGTAGAAACCTACTTGCTAGAGTTAGACATGTTTATAGAGAAGCTAACTTTTGTGCGGATCAGCAAGCATTGTAGGGATTCAGGGAAGGGGCTAGCAATATTTGTACCACATTTATACCGAGCCACACTGAGTTTTATCGTATGCCTTATTTTTGGTGGGATATTTTGCACCTTGAAACAGATAAACGGTTCTTTGTAAATACTAATTTGATGTAAATAATACTGCCATTTTAGAGGGACAAAAAGAGTAAGTGGGAGACTAGGAACAAAATTAGGGCAAAAATAAAAGGTGTACAACAACTAAAAGTGCAAAACACATATAGGAGTAGGGAGTAAGGACAGACACATAGGAGTAGGAGTAAGGACAGACACATATATATAGATGCAAATTTAATGCATGAGTAGGTGTAAGGACAGACACATATATAGATGCAAATTTAATGCATTTAAAAACTTGCGGTGTGTGGCATATGTACATGTGACTTTTTTTTTTGAGAAAGGTGTGGCACTGGCATGTGACTTCCTCACGTACAATCTACTATTGTGAGATAAATGAGCGAGTAAATGCTGATCGGTCATGTAGTTAGATTAAATGTTTTATAGGTGTAGAAAGAATTTATTTCAAAGAAAAAAGTTACAAAAAAAAAAAACTAAGATTTGGTCCTTGAACTCTACTTCGAATTCAATTTCATCCATGACCTGTCCATGTCAATTTAATTCTTGAAAATTTTCAAATGTAACAAAAAAATATGACTACTTTACTTCTTGTTGTTAACTTTGATCATTGATAGTACAAGATTAAAAATTTTAGTGACATAATCTGTATGATTTGGAAAGCCTAAAAAAAAAAAAAAAACTAGTAAAAGGAGAAAAAAAAAGGAAGAGCAAATGGAAGTGTAACCTCACCTGGACTTGGCAGTCATGGAACATGAGCCGGAGAAAGGCTGCCGGTGCAGTAGCATCAGTCAAGAAAATGCTTGGCATCTCCCTCTTCACTATGGTTTCTAAGTTTGGACATGAATACTTGTAGTAGTCATAAGCCAGTTTTGCTCCATTTATACCAAATGGGATACCTATAAGCACTACTGCTAACACAAATAATGGAGAGCAACCTCCCATTTTCTCAACACACAAGACTGAATAGTGGATTTGTATGGTGGCAGAGTATGTCTCTCAAGGACTAAAAGACTTTTCTTTATATGGTTTCTTGACTTGGCTTTGCATTGATTAATGACAGTTTAAAAAGCATATTGTGGAAACTAGTGGCTTCTTCTGCTTATTCTTCCTCCTAATTGACAGTTGTACTTCTTCACTTTTTTCATGATGTTCAAAGCATGTAGACAATAATGAAGGACCATAACTCAAAAATTATATTATCATGTTTCAGTCAACATTTAATTAACTTATCTTGTCACGGAAAAGAGGGCTCAGGGCCTGCTGTTGTGTTATGGGCAGAGGGGAAAGCAGCATATTTATCAATTTTAACAGCAAAAAAAAAATGAAGTTATAGGTATGTTATTTTTTAAAGAGACTGGTCCAATTAATCCATTGCAGAAGATATCAAAATTGTTTTTTGAATTTGTTTTATTTGGTGGGATGGTATCTTTTGTCAGTCAGAACGCAAATATTTGTACTCATAATGGACTGATTTTTGTAAGTTTGATTGTTCTATGACCCATTAATTGCTGTCTTGATCTATTTGTTTTCAATGAAGTATGTTTTTTCAGCAAATAAACCTGTCGGCATAAGCCAATGTTTCACATCAGAGTGCTGCTATATTATATAGCGTCGGTGAGATTTGGTTCAGTTGATGTTAAAACAAGCCTCATGATGGTGCAATCACTATCCAATAGAATGTATTGTCTAAAAAGATGCATGTAATTTTCACAATTTTGCTGCATGTCAAGTTGTGAACTTGATGGTCTACCTTTTGTTTTCTACAAGCTGGTAGCAATTTAAGGTTGCTGTAATTTGGAGAAAGTGCTACAGGTATATATGTGGTCTAAAATTATTTCTTGTCCAGTAAAACTGGTAATAAAATGGCTTTGACAGTTTAGTAGCTTATGTAGTTAAAAACTTAAAATAGATGCTTGTGACTTAGACAATTTTGCCACAAGTATGTGGAGTTTCAACACAATGGTCCTACCCTACGAAATGTAGGAAGATGGCTTGCTGTTACCGATTTCCTCGGCTGCTATAGGTATGCTACGTACAATGAGAGGTGGTAATGTGGTATGATCAAAGACGGTAATAATTGGAACATAGACATATAAAGCAATGAGGCATTTCTTTTGCAATAACTACATATTAGAGGCACAATTTACTTGAGAGATCTAATTAGCAGATCAGGGAAGAGAATGGATGATAATAAACGATTAAAAAAAAAAAAACCTGTATCAAACATCAAATTCTAATGAGCTCCTATTTGAAGCAAACTGCCTCAAACAACCAAGAACAGCAGAAATGATTTTGTGCTTAAATTAGAAGCAACCAATAAGCTATAACTCAATAAACTAATAAAAGAATGATTAAATTGGTGGCCATGGATAGGATTAAGACAGAGATTCCTAGTGGATTAAAATTCCATATATACCAGGCTAACATCTTTTAATCATGACCACATAGCTTAATGGGGGGTTCTTGACGGAGCTTAATGGGAGGTTTTTGACGGAGGTTAGGGGGAGGTTCTTGAAGGAGCTTAAAGGGAGGTTCTTGATGGAGGTTAGAGGGAGATTCTCGAGGGAGCTTAATGGGAGCTTTTGTCCATCCTTGTTTACGAGCCCTGAGTTCCCACATTGCAGTGATTTTCTTCTGTGCAGCCAGTGTTGCTTCAGCCTTCTCCCTTGTCCCCTCACAGGTCTCCATTCCCATATTGCACTTGTCTGCCTCCTTTTGATATTGGGAAGACCTTTTCTTAGCCTCTAAGAGGGTCCTATCAACATGCCGCTGGTTTTCTTGAGCTTCAGCTTCCCTAAGCCTCAGTTCCTCTGACAACAGATCCGTATCCATTTCTTCACTCTTCCCAGGCTCATGCTTCATACAATCTAAAGGAAATATCAATTCAAGATTGTGATAATGCCACAATTCAAGGAATAATATGCTGTACAACAGATTTTAATCTGCTCAATAAGCTTAATTGCAGTATCATTTACTAAAACAAAGGTGTCAAGTGCCAAGATGCCCATCTAAAACAAAATGAGATTTCAGAGATGAAGTAGCAACAATTTTAACCCTTTTTTTTACCATGACCATGCATATTCATTGTATGCAGAACATTATTGTTGCGCATGAATGCTAAGGCATTATTGAAACTTTCACTAATGCTGACCATGTTAACATAGGCAGAAAGTGGAGTAACTAGATAAATTTTGCCTATGAATCAGACCATTCTTATGTTTAACTGTAAAATACAAATATATATATATATATATATAATACTTTAATAAGAAACCGAACAGCAAGCTAACTCTCTCATGCTACTAAACAAAAGTGATTTAGTTGTCGACTGGCTTCATTATCATCTCTCTAGGATGTTTCAGAGCTTGAGGCCTTGCGCTTGATCCAAAGTTATATCGTAAAATAGTCTAACAGCAACAGATTTAGCCATAATGAATGTTGAAAAATATATATAATGCCATTAACATATGCTTTAACTTCAATAAAGTCATCAGTCCTGACTTAAGTCCTAGTCTAGTCAATTATACCTCAAAACCATTTATAGATATACATTGGCCAAAGAAAAAAAAAACACTTACAGATATACATTGGCCAAAAAGAAAAAAAACACTTACTTGTAAGGGTCTCGTTGCTCCATCCTGTAGAAAAACCAGACATATACAGGACATTAGTAAGCATGCACTTTAACTAGCGGAGAACGAGAAATTTCATAATTAATGTCTCAGTCAAATATCCAACATTTACACTAAATAAGTACGAATAAGTTTAGTAAATTCCTAATAAAAATAGTTTCTTATATAAAATTTAGAAAAAAATTTATATAAATTCTGTTAATATAAATAAAAATAATTAATGCACAACTATAAAATAATTAATATATGCATTTACTTCATTGATTAATTCAATGAACTAATACTTGATATAAACCTAAACTTTGTTTAGGTGAAAGCTTTAATAAATAAAAATTTGTTAAAAACTGCACCATACGGTAGAATCTCATATTCTTTCACATCAAGTAAACTATCATTGTTTAGTTAAGTTGCATACACAACAAACCAATTTTTGAAATTTTAAACCTATGTGCTCACCCTCTATTCCCATTTGAGCTTGATCTCATTGGTATTCCACAAATTAAATATAAAATTGGAATTAACTATCCATAAATTTTCTCCATAAAACTTATAATTATATCCTTAAAAATTTTAACAATCGCAATTTAACTTAATTTTGAACACAAAATATTAAAAGAAATACGGAGTATATAAAAGCATTTCATTTTCATTTTTTTTTTTTTTTTTAACATCATGCGGATTCATGCCCATGGAGGGGAGAGGACCACCACTTTTTAAATTGGGTCCCAAAATGAATATCGACATCCATGTCAATAGGCCCACAAAATCTCAGATACAATAAAAGCTTGAAAGGCAGTTGGTTATAAAGTTAGTTATTAAAAAAAATAAAAGAAGGAAATAAAAGAAGTAACCTTCGTGGAGAGAGAAAAGAGGTTGGGAAGAGCAATCACAGAAACAAGGACGGCAGACGGGGGCGGTAGACACGGCGGCGGCGGTGGTGGAGAGTGATTCGGAGAGGTGGTAATACAAAGGTGGGCCCACTATGTAGCCCACTAAACACAGGCCACATAGGCCCATCCCAATCTTCAACCATCTTTCAATTCGGCCTTGGAACCAATTATTATAATTATAATAATAATAATTAAAATTGTAAAAATAATTCATTATCTTATCACTGACTCTGATTCTGACATCTCTCTCTATAATTAAAAAAAAAACACACAAAATGTATAGTATTCTGTATTTCTGTGAAGTGAAGTGAAGTGAAGTGAAGAGAAAGGAGAATGTTGATGAGGAAATGAGTGAGCGAGTGATAAGAAAGTTTAGAGAACTTGTTTAAGATTAAAGGAAAGCACCGCATGTTCAGTTTGAACTTTGAGGGATGAATATCCTTAAATCTTAATGGATAATTATTGATGATGATGGGTTTGATTTAGAACTCTTTTTGGGAAGAAATCAAAGGATTTTACAGTTTAATATTAAACTTAACTACGAAACAGAAACAATGCCCCCTTTTTTTTTTTTTTTTTGGTTTCTTATCGTAAATCCTATTTTTAAGGACTAGTTTAAACAGTTACACATTTAATCTTAAAATTTAGAGAAATGTTAACACTATCAAAACAAATTATAAGTAGAAAACTGTTATTGGTTTTAACCTGAAATTACTTTTAACCAATAACAAACTAACACTTAAAAGTGTTGTAAAAATTCTAAAAATATTGTAGACATAACATTTCTCTATAATTTCACTAGTTTTGGATTAAATCTTATATTTAATAGTAATAATTAAAATAATCCGCAATTTTTTAAATCATATAATTTAAATAAAAATCATGTACTTTGATTTGGAAGGTAAATTGATAGGTTTTTGCCTTAAATTTTAGAGTCTAATTTAATATTTTTAAAATATAAGATTTAATTTGAAATCAGATTTAAAATGAAACTAATCCTAAAAATTTTATTAAGAAATTGTATATATATATATATATATATATATTAGTTATTCGTGGGTTCCAGTTAGCTTAACTAGTAAAATATCTGATGGTTGAATAAGAGATCTGGGGTTCAATCCCTGCCTACACCAAAAACTGATTAGTGTCTTAGTCTAATGATAAAGAGCACTCATCAGGAATGGACGCTATAAGTTGAAACTGGCAACATCTACATTAAGCAGATGTAAAATATCCATTGGAGGAATAGACAACGGTAGAAAAGCTTGGTCTTTGAGATTAGATTGTCATGACTTATAAAGTCTGGTTTTGAAATTAAAAAATTAAAAAAAAAATTGTCACAAGGGGTAAATTTTGAGGGTGTTGTGCTTATTCGAAGCAATTAGAAAGATCATCACCTGAAAAAAGAAAAGAAAAGAAAAAAAAATTCTCTTGAGATTTTAAAATGCTTGTAAAGAAAAAATAAATTTTTTAAGAGCATTTGCATCAGATAATACAAAATAGAAAAATAGCTCAATTTTACACATTCAAACTCCAAAATCACCCCCATAAGTCAAGTTAAAGATGTATAAATACAATAACTGTGTAAATATACCTTGATCAATTCTATTATTAATTGTAACATGAATAGTTCTATTACTGGTTAAAAAAATGCTTGAAAGAACATCTTGATCAATGGTCCATACAAAGAATTGAAAATTTTTTAACTTTTATAATTAAAAAAAAAAAAAAAAACCAGAGAATAGAAAGTATTTGGCTACTCTATTAAAAAAAGAAAAAGAAAAGAATGAAAGTATTTGGCTAAGTTACATAAATAGGGAGGAACGTGGTGGGCATATCATGGCATCCATTTCTGCGTGATCCTGTTGAGATGATTTTGTATTTCCATGTACCCAATGGTTGAGCATCTTAGCTTGAATTTCTTTTTTGTAGAACTGTCATCTATAAGAATATAATGAACACTGTAACAGTCCCATGTAATTGTACAACACTCCTATGAGCACAAACAATTGTAGTCTGCAATTATTGTACAGACAAGTTTCAGTAAAATTTGGAATTCCAGGTTCCATGTCCATTAACAAAACAGGCATCCCAAACACATTGGCTGAGGGGAGTTTTCTTTTAAGAAACCCACTGCCTGAATGCCTCTTACCAACATTTTAGGATATACAATGCACTTGGCTAGTCTTTTTGTTAATGTCCATTTTCCTCATTTCCCAGCTCAAAGTTTTCAATACTGACACCATATCTTCAGATTGAGGATGTGAATTGTGATCTGAAAAAAAGGTTGTAATGGCCCCATGAAGTTCAATGAAACTCCATCCAGGGAGTTTCTTCAGGCCAAGAGACCTCATTTGGGTCCACACCTCACCCACTCCATCCCATCTATTCATTGAAGCATAGCTGTGTGCCAATTGCACATAATTTCCTGCATTTGCAGGCCTCAACATGAGAATATCTCTGGCAATTACATCACCAAGTTCATCATTGCCATTGAACCGACAAGCATCAAGCAGTATGCCTAACACATCAATTGTAGGTTCTTGAAACATCCTCCTGTAGAAGTTATATGCTTCCTCTACCCTCCCAGCACGACTAAGTAGATCAACAATGCATGCACGGTGTTCAAGGTTTGGTGCAATACCAAAGTCTTCTGTCATAGACTGGAATATACTCAAGCCATGTTGGACAAGCCCATTATGACTACAGGTGGAGAGAACTGACAGGAAAATGACATGGTTTGGTTCAATTCCAGTTCGTAGAAACTCTGAATACATCCTCAAAGCAGTCTCCCCTTTACCATGACAACCATATCCTGAAATTATTATGCTCCAAGAAACCAGATCATGTTGTGCCATCCCATCAAAACACTTCTGGGCAGTATCTAAGTCACCGCATTTAGAATACATATCAACCAAGGCTGTGTCGACCAAGATGCATGGTCTAAGGCAACTTCTAATTACAAAATTGTGGATCCACTTCCCCTGATTGAGTGCCCCAGTGGAAGCGCAACCTTGGAGAAGGGAGACAACAGTTATTGAATCAGGTCTTTGAAGGGTTGTCCTCATTTCATTGAAGAGGGACAAGGCTTTAAATAAATGGCCATTTTGAGCATGCCCAGCAACTATTGCATTCCAAGAAACCAAATCTCTCTTGGCCATCCTATCAAAAACAGCACAACTTTGATCCAAATGACTGCACTTAGAATACATATTAATAAGAGAGTTTTGAGCAGGGATATCTAATGTCATTCCTTGCCTTAATATGTAACCATGAATTGAGGTCCCCAGATCATAAGAATCCTGTTGTGCACAAGCTGCAAGAGCACTGGCTATTGTGGCAGTAGATGGCTTCACTCTTGATTTTAACATTTCAAAGAAAACTGCAAGTGCCTCATCTGCACAATCATTTTGCACAAGCCCTGAGATCATTGCAGTCCACAACACTACATCTTTATCTGTGGTCTGTTCAAATATCCGAAATGCATTGTCAATGTTCCCACATTTCAAATACATAGCTATAAGTGATGTTTCAACATGTGCATCCAAGTAAAATCCAGCTTTTAAAACCTTCCCATGCACCAACTTCCCCCATTTAAGATTGCTTTGCGTTGCAGTCACAGACACCAAAGACCCAAATGTCTGCTGGTCAGGCTCCATACCTTCAATTCTCATTCTATCTAAAAGCTGCAAAACTTCACTAATATCCCCAATCTGGGCATAGCCCGATATCAAAGAATTCCATGAAATCATGTCCCTATGATCCATAAATTTAAAAAGGTCTTTAGCATCCTCAATGCTTCCGCATTTACCATATACATTCAATATAGAATTAGCCAAAGCTATATCTGACTCAAAACCATACAAAACTGTACAACCATGCAAGCACTGCACATGGTTAAGTTCTGGAGCTCCAGAGAGCATGCTTAACAATGTAACCGAACTGGGCCGAATTCCTTGGCGCCTCATCTCATTATACACAGAAAACACCATATTAGCATCACCCAGGCGTGAATAACATCCGATAATTGCAGTCCAAGGAACAACATTTCTATCGGGCATTATGTCAAATACTTTCTGAGCACTAGTTACGCACCTAAATTTTGCATAGAAGTTGATCAAAGAAGACGCAATATAAGAATCAGAGGAATACCCATTAACAATGACAAGTTGATGGAACGAGAGGCCATGTGAAAACAGTTCCAAAGAGGTACAGGCTTTGAGGAGACTAGGGAAGGTAAAGGCATCTGGAGGAGTATTTGTGTTGAGCATAGAGGAATAGGTGAGTAAAACTTCATGGTGGGCGCCTTGGGATGAGAGTTGGTTGATGCTAGCGTTGAATGACTTGGTAGTGGCGGGTTGAAATGGTGGTAGCTGTTTTAAGGGGTTTAGGGAAGAGGGTTTTAGCATGTTCATAACTCATGTTAGAAGGCATGAAGAATGGAAGAAAGTTGACTTGAAACTATTGAATGCATGGGGAAGCAGAAAGACACGTGAAACAAAGAAATTTGGTTTCAGCTCTGATGGGGTAATTCACTAATTTGTGACTTTTCCCTTGTTGAGGTTTTGGAACGAGAAAAACCGAAATATTCATACTCGAACAAAAGTCCTATACTTTACAACTCTTCTTTATATGGTAATTCGACCTATTGCTCCGCGTCCCCCATCATTTTATTATGAAGAGAAGAATCAAAATGATCAAGCTACCTACTCATTATTCGGAGGTGCCGGGGCCGTTATGCCAAAAGCGAGAGAAAGCCCATCCCTTTTTTCTTTTTTACGTTCCCATATCTCTCCCGTATAGCGATATAGAGACGACAAAAAGGGGATCAACTCTTAATAGTTGAGATTGAGAGTTGAAAAAAGTAACTTTCAATCTTAATCATTGAATAAATAAAGTGAAAAAAAGTAAATATTTTGTGACTAAGGATGTGATAACTTTCAATCTTAACTATTAAATAAATAAAATGAAAAAAAAAAAAAAAAGTGAATTGTAAAAAATTTATGTAAGGATGGGGTAATTGGTGTTGGTGCAATACTCTAGTAGTTGCATCCAATCCAAATCCACTTTTCCCAATACCTTAACAAGAAAATAGGGATTGCCTAGTGGTGCCTATTGGACAGATTCCTATTGGGTTTCAAAACATCCGAGATGACAGTCCTAAATCCTAAGAGCATTTTCATCAGTTCTGTAAGGTTGAATTTAATCAACCATGTGTTGGCTTTATTCCATGACAAATTTGCTTGTAATATAGCACTTAGAAACCTTGTATTTAGGTGGGAATCATGTAAGGGTAGTGTGTGAGAGAGTGTGAAGAAATGCTCAAGACAGTGCAGTGAAGCAGAGACTCGCGGCTAGGACTCGCGGGTGGCTTGCGGCTTGCAAGCCGCCAAAAGTTGCTCACGTGCAGAGCATGCAGGGGAGTTGAACAGTCACGCCACCTGGAGCACTACACGACAAAAATCCAGACTGGCCATTAAGTTAGCTCGCGACTTGAACTCGCGACTTAGTCAAGTCGCGAGGTCAAGTCGCCAGCCAGCCCTGTTTTTGGAAAAACTGACTCTTCGTATTCCATTCTCACACCAGTATAAATACCCCTCATTCCCACGATTGAAAGAGAGCTTCCAGAGAGAATTTTGAGAGAGAAACCCTAAAGAAAAACTAGATTGATTCACACACAATCTATACCTTAGAGACTCTTCAAATTCCTCAACTCTCTTCCTCTCCATTGTTAAATCCTTGAGAGGCATTATACCAAACCAGGTTCTCACCATCATCATCATTGTGAGACTGCTGTTGGATTCTGGGAAGCAGTTAGGAAGGAGCCAATCTACATTGGTTGATGCTACGGTCTAGTAGCGGAATCCGGAAAGCTAGAAAAGAAAAAGGTTCGGCGCAACCTCGTTGGAGCAAGAAGCTTGGAGGGCTTAGGTGCACTGGGTAGATTAGGCTTGGAGGGTCTATTGCTGTCCTTGTATCCCAACTATATTTTCTAGTGGATTGATTACCGCTTGGAGGGCGGCGGAGAGGTTTTTCGCCGAGGGCTTCGGTTTCCTCTTCGATAACACATCGCGTGTTGTCTTTGTGTTTGCATCTTCCTTCCTCTCTATCTTTGCCTTTTATTTATCTGCTGTGGATTTAATCTGTTATGGCTTAGATAGTATTTAATCAATTTCGTATGATAGCATATGTTAAGTTTCCGCACACTAGTTGTTTGACATATTGCTTGAATTGATTAAGTTGTAATTTGGGGGTCTAAATGTTCAAAGGTGTTTTTGTACACGTTTTTGAACTTTCAATTGGTATCAGAGCGGGTACACTTGTTGTGGTTTAAATACCTAAGTGTG
This sequence comes from Quercus lobata, assembly GCF_001633185.2. NCBI lineage: Eukaryota > Viridiplantae > Streptophyta > Magnoliopsida > Fagales > Fagaceae > Quercus > Quercus lobata. Next base: position 72,314,601 of record NC_044908.1, read on the forward strand.
ATCCTTGACCCCTTGTGTTTATTTGCCATGGATTGTGCTTTGTATGACTCTTTGCATGATTTGATTGGTGATGAATGTAACATGCCACGTGTTTGTGAAAATGCCTCTATGAGTGTTAATCCTCATAAGTGTGATGACATGTTATTTGAATCTATGGGTGTTGTTGACAAACTCTTAAAGAAAAATGCTAAGAAGTTTCAAAAGAATTTGAGCAAGTTATTTTCTGAAAAGGATGATTTGATTGCTAAGCTCAATGAATCCAACAAATTGGTTGAGAAATATAAAAAACTTGCTGAAATTTCTCATGAAAAGCTGAAAGAGTTTGAATGTTTGAATATGGACTTGGATGCTAAACTTGTTTTGTCTAACAAACTTGTTGTTGATCTTAAATGTGAAAATGAATCTCTTAAGATGCATGCCAAGTGTTTGATTGCTGAACCTATTGTTAAAAAGGATGAAAATATTTGTTGCAATCATGTTGTGGTACCTGATTTTGTGCCTAGTGTGTGTTCTACCTTAAAAGACAAATCGGTGTACATTCCTCCACATAAGAGAAATCAAAAAGTGGAGAGAAAGGTTGTTAAGTCAAAGCCTTCGTTTAGGTCTCAACCTAAGGTTTTGAATGGATCTAAGTTTGTTCCAACTTGCCACCATTGTGATGTGATTGGTCACATAAGACCCCAATGCCCCAAGTTAAAAAGAGAACAAACCTTTGTTGTTAGATCCCTTCCCAAAAAGCCTAGTGGACCTAAACACATTGTTTGTCACCATTGTGGTGCCTTTGGTCATCTAAGACCTCAATGCTCTAAGTTTCATGCTTTTAAAAGAATCAAAAGAAAAGAGAAACTTGAGTTTTTTGGAAGTTGTGCTTTGAAAGCTAAACCGGATTGGATGGAAAATGGTAAGTTGTTGAAGAAAGTGGTTAATGCTCTTACCTCCTTGTCTATGTGCATCTCCGGTTCTCATTCTTCCAACCCTTGTCTCACTTCCCTTGAGACTCTCATTCCAAACAATCATTCCGTTTGGATGAGGAAGGGTTCCTATGATTGAGTTTTTGCTCTTTTGGTCCTTGATCTAATTCTTTCGATCTTTGTAGGACCCTTCATGCATTAAATGTCATATCTTCATGCATTTTGTGCATCTTGCATTTATTTGTATGCATTGTTTCGTTTTTTGATCTTACTTTTATGTTTCTATTTTGTGTGAGTAAAAATCCAAAACCACATAAAAAGTGAAAAATTCAAAAAGTTTGATCGTATTTGTTTGAGCACATATCACATGTGAGTTTGGCCTTGTACCTTTGTACAAATGGCTTTGTGCATTTACGAGCTTAGCTTGTTATTTTTGCACTTATATCTTTGTGGGAAAAATCTTGACATCTTTGTGTGATTGTTGTAAATCGATCTTCAAGCTTGTCATGAATGATTTGTCAATAGTCATGTTGGTTTTGATACATGCGTAGACTTGTGCTTATATCTCTTCCCACTCTTTTATTTTTATTGCTTAAAGAGCTCAATAAATGTAAATCTCAAAATGAAAAGAGATAATGAGCTGCAAAAACCGTCGCACATACTAGTATTCGACTAGGAAAAAGGGAAAGCGACTTAAATGAAATTGTATGATGCCCAAAAAGCCAAAGGCTTGTTCATCAAATTGAAATATCACAAATTTCAGGCATCGATCTCAAAATGAGATGTTTTGATTCAAAATGATCAAATGTTATGAATTGTAAAGAAGCCAAATGAAAAGCTTCATCATATGTAATCATTTTCTTGTGGGAGGTCATATATGCTCATTTCTATAATTGAGATAGACCACTTGACTTAGCACTAGTTGTGTATGACTTGATTGAATTGATCATTGAAGCTTCACTCTAGACTAAGGACTATTCCACATTTGATACACACACATAACACACATGCCTAATGTTCAATGAATGTCTTATTCATTTGTTAGATTGTACTTGTCTAAATGTGATGTGTGTGTGCTCAATCTTATATGGATTAATCCAAAAATATTTTTGATCATTTTATATGTTTTTGGAAGTGATTTTTATCACTTTTTGTGTTTATGTTTAGTGCTTACTTTGTTTTTCAATGTTTAAACATGTTCTGTATTGAAAAACAGGTGTCAGAGTTTTTCGCGGCTCAGCTGGCGACTCGCCAGTCGCGAAACCCCAGTCGCGAGTTCATCCAGAAGCTTTTGGCGGCTCACTCGCGGCTTGCTCGCGGCTCACTCGCGACTCGCGAAAATTTTCGCGACTGAAACTCGCGGCTCGCGGCTGAAACTCGCGGCTCGCGGCTTGCTTGCGACTGAACCTCGCGACTCGCCCAGTCGCGAAACGCCCAGAAACAGCTTTTTAAAGGGCTTTTTGTGGGAAACTTGTTTTAAACCTCTCCCATCCTCTCTAAAACCCCTCTTTCAATATTTTTACATCAAAACCCAACAAATTTGAATGGTTTTTCATTCCATTAACATTTCTAAGGTAATTATAAATTCTTTCTATTATTTTTTATCCTTGGATTATGTTTTGGAGAGTTTTGTGCTCTTGGTTGGGATTTTTATCATTGGGGTTGGGAAAACTTAATTTTTGTCAAATTTCTTCATGGGATTGGTTTCTTTTGTTGATATGCATTGGATGTTGGCCCCTTGTGGCAGAAAGAACATGTATTAAGGGTGGATTTCATGATGTTCATGCATTATTTCACATTTTTGTTCATAGTGTGCATGCTAGGTGTTTGATAAAATGCCTCTTAGACATTTTCTCGCTTGTTTGGACTCCGATGAGTACCAAACTTTGGGGTTTCTCATATTTCCTCATTAGGAACATGTTTGGTTCATTAGTTGTGTATTTTGCACACTTTGCCCCACATGTGCATTTTTCATGCATTGGTCATGCATTGCACTTAGCCACCTCTTGCACACACTTTTGTTACCCTTGTCATGCATTGGTCTTTACCTTATTTCTTCATCCTAGCATGTCATGCTTACCTTATACTTTGTAGCATGTTACTTTGTCTTAGGTTTGAGCTTCATTTTCTCATTCATCTTGCACCCCTCATGCATCATTATCATTGTTTGTTCATTCATCTCTTGCCCTCTTTTCTCCTTGACCCTTTGTCTATTCCTGACAAAAAGGGGGAGAGTATACTCTAGAGAGTATATCGGAGTGTTTTGTCATTTCTATATGACTCTTGTTATGACTCTTGTGCACATCCTTAGGGGGAGAAATTCTATTTCTCGTGCACATTTATAGGGGGAGAGATTTTCCATAGTGGAGATGCATATACCAAGGGGGAGAAGACATTGTGTTATCTTGAAAACTTTGTTCTGTTTGTTTTCTTGTTGGCTTTATGGTGCTTTGAGTTATGCTTTATTGTTCTCATTGCATCATGTTTGTGCTTTGGACATGCATTTATCCCTATGCTATTGTGCTTCTTTGAATGCATGTTCGTACGATCATTTGCTTTGCTATGTGATCATTGTAGTCATTTCTATATGACTGTTTTGGTGTATGATCAAGTTGCTCACATGTTTCACATCTTGTTTACTTGATCGCAATTTACTTGTTACATTATACTTGTCCTTTTATTACTTGCTTTACCTTGAGGGTCTAATGTGTTTTGTGCAAGTGTTTCAGGTTACAAGTATATATGTTCTAAGTGCATCACAACTTCTCATCATTTTGAAGGGAAGAAACTTTAAGCACTTTTAGTTTATATTGTTTAAGTTTTTATTCAATATAATGTGCTTTGTACCCATGTTGCTTTTGTAAGCTTTTAGGGTTTATTACTTGTAGGCTTTATGGTTTGTACCATACTTTATGCAACCTCTATGATTTTGTTAAATCAGTATTTCTATCCAAATGTCATGCATTTACTGGTTAAGTACTGTCACTCTTGTGCCCTTGTAGGATTGTTCCTAGATGCGTATACCTTGTGTATTATACATTGGTTGAGTGTTGAACATACAAGTGTCTTGCCTTGTGCTTGTCAACTTGTATGTCCTTGTGTTCATTCCAAGTGTGAATGAGCACTGTGATCACTACCTTGTGGTGTTCACTGTGTATCTATGCTTGATCACATATTGCCTGCTTCATATGCATTTCATGCTTTTCTGCATACAATGATCATGGTGTATTGTTGTGTTTCAGGAGATTCATGTTCATATGATTCAAGAGCTGCACAGTTTTTAGATTTAGGTGTGAGTGAGTTTTGCCATTGTTCCCAAACTCACGTTTAAGTCTAGAGTCTGTTTTAGGGTGTTTTGTCATGGAATAGCCAAAGGGGGAGATTGTAAGGTTGAATTTAATCAACCATGTGTTGGCTTTATTCCATGACAAATTTGCTTGTAATATAGCACTTAGAAACCTTGTATTTAGGTGGGAATCATGTAAGGGTAGTGTGTGAGAGAGAGTGAAGAAATGCTCAAGACAGTGCAGTGAAGCAGAGACTCGCGGCTAGGACTCGCGGGTGGCTCGCGGCTTGCAAGCCGCCAAAAGTTGCTCACGTGCAGAGTATGCAGGGGAGTTGAACAGTCATGCCACCTGGAGCACTACACGACAAAAATCCAGACTGGCCATTAAGTTAGCTCGCGACTTGAACTCGCGACTCAGTCAAGTCGCGAGGTCAAGTCGCCAGCCAGCCCTGTTTTTGGAAAAACCTGACGTTTCACATTCCTCTCCACTCAAGTATAAATACCCCTATTACCCACGATTGAAAGAGAGCTTCCAGAGAGAATTTTGAGAGAGAAACCCTAAAGAAAAACTAGATTGATTCACAAACAATCTATACCTTAGAGACTCTTCAAATTCCTCAACTCTCTTCCTCTCCATTGTTAAATCCTTGAGAGGCATTATACCAAACCAGGTTCTCACCATCATCATCATTGTGAGACTGCTGTTTGGATTTCTGGGAAGCAGTTAGGAAGGAGCCAATCTACATTGATTGATGCTACGGTCTAGTAGCGGAATCCGGAAAGCTAGAAAAGAAAAAGGTTCGGCGCAACCTCGTTGGAGCAAGAAGCTTGGAGGGCTTAGGTGCACTGGGTAGATTAGGCTTGGAGGGTCTATTGCTGTCCTTGTATCCCAACTATATTTTCTAGTGGATTGATTACCGCTTGGAGGGCGGCGGAGAGGTTTTTCGCCGAGGGTTTCGGTTTCCTCTTCGATAACACATCGCGTGTTGTCTTTGTGTTTGCATCTTCCTTCCTCTCTAACTTTGCCTTTTATTTATCTGCTGTGGATTTTAATCTGTTATGGTTTAGATAGTATTTAATCAATTTCGTATGATAGCATATGTTAAGTTTCCGCACACTAGTTGTTTGACATATTGCTTGAATTGATTAAGTTGTAATTTGGGGGTCTAAACGTTCAAAGGTGTTTTTGTACACGTTTTTGAACTTTCAAGTTCTCTCATAAAAAATGTCATTTTGACATACCAAAAACCTACTTTATCATTTTAGCACATCATTTTACAATATACCATTTATCAGATGTTCTATACTATAATTCTATACATTAAAATAATGTTTACCACGCATTAAAATAATATTTACTACACATTAAAATAATATATTAAAATAATAGAGAGAGACATCTGATAGGAAAAGAGAGAAAAAACAAATTAAATAAGCCAAATAATATTTTGGCATGGCTGTCCGTACCATCTCATATTTGAGACGATACTGTAGCTATGTCTCAAATTTTTTGAGATTTGGAAGAGTTGATGAGGGATAGTTTTTGGTGTGCCAAATGCCAAATTTGGCATTTGGCACACCTGATGAGAGTGCTCTAATGACTTACAATTTTTAGACAGTCCTTTTGGTTATTTGGTCAGAATAGAAAGTAATCAATTGCAAATAATTTGATTCTGTCAGAGTGATTCATGGTAATATTGGTTGTGGCGCTGGTATTGTTACAAAAGTTGGACTTATTGGTGTTACTTGAGGGTTGAGGCCCCATAAAACTTCTTAAAATTAGGCTCCTATGTGATAACTTTTCACAAGTTCTGTCTTTGTTCATTTCAAGGTCTTCTCAAGAATCATTGAACTTATTCTCTGATCACAATCTGTTTCATGAAAGAAATAAACCCCTTTTTTCTAAATAAATACTGATTTATTGAAGAAGACAAAAGAAGCTGGAGAAATGAGCATCAACCATTTCTGGCTTTGGCTTCAACCTCAATCTTTGGCACTGGTGTTACAATTGCTTTTTTTTTTTTTTTTGGTTTTCCACAGTATTTCCTCAAGACTTTCAACCAGAGACTAATCACTGTTCGCGCCGGGTGGGCCCACGAAGGGGTAAAGTGCTGGCCCAGGAAATTCTTTTCAAAGTGCAGGTAGCAGGACTTGAATTAAGGAGCACACCCAGTCGAGCCCAGTACAAGCACTTTGAGACCGAGAGCCCATCAAACCCGGCCAACCCCCTGGGTTTACAATTGCTCTCTCAATGTTTATTGAACAGCACTCATAAATTTCACGGTTACAGTTGCACTCCCAATGTTTATTGAACAGCACGCACATGCTCATAAGGAGTATTTATTCTGGTCGAATTGATCCATTCGAGTAAGAATCACAAATCCAACCAGCAAATACCATAGAATTCCTAGTACACCAAGCCAATATTAATGTGTAAAAAGGTTACAAGAATAAGCCCACAATTCTACGGCCTAATGCACATAATTCCATAAATTTTCGGGTTTGAACAGCTAATTTGATTGCTTTTTTGGATATTCCCTTGCTCCAAATATTGTTGATCCAATTCTCACGTTTGTACTACCCATTTCAATCTGCAAAACAATCAAGTTTTCAAGCCATAAGTCTATTCCTCCAGTATTACAGTGTACATGTATAAGAATAGACACACAAAGCAACTCCACATAATGATACAACGTCAAGTTAAAATGTTCATTTCCATGTATCAACATAGTTTTAGAACCATTTGACTTGCAGAAAAATGATAAATGAGGCAGCAAGTAAACATGGTAGCAGGAGTGTAATTGTTTAAAGTTTATGCTTTCTTAGTCCAATTCTCTATAAATAGCTCAATTCAATTCCTTGATACTCTAAAAATCCCAGCCTAACAAAAGAAAATTAATGAACATCAAAACATAAAAACCAGAAATCGGTTATGAAATATAGTCTTATGAAGAACAGAAGCAGAAGTGTCTTTACCGCTTGCTCAAAGTCTGCAGACATGCCCATTGACAGCTCACATTGCTCTTCTGGAATTCCTAGTGCTTTGCAAACCTCAGTTCTGCAGTTTGATAATGCCTAAAACAACAGACAGGTTTTAGAAAATTCAGGAAGCACAAGGAAAAACACTTCGATCATAGAACCATGCATAATGTGGAGATTGTCACCTTAAAGTTTTCTGGGGTCGAAGAATAATCCAGCATACCAATTGTCATTAGGCCACAGAACTCAAGGTTTGGGCAGCCCAAACTAACATGCTTTGCAAGTTCCACACACCCAGAGGGCTCAACCCCAAATTTGGCTGCAACAAAATGACACAAAATGAATGACTGGGATTGTTCTATAAAAGCCTGGCATTGATGAGTGATGACTCACATTGTTTGAAAAACAAAACCATTCCAGAAGAGTTCAGAATCTAATGCAGACAATAAACCACCATGACTCTCAAACATATCTCCCACCAAAATTAGGCAAGGGTGGCTAAGATTGTTAGTTGGTATAATTTTTTAAGTAATTCACATCCATTTAATGGTTTCTGATTTAATGGAACAAAGAGGTTATGTGAAAATCAAGTTTTCTAGAGAAACCATTGAACACTTCAACTCTGAGGTTTCATGGAAAAGCAAATGAAAGAATTTCGGATGCGAATTGAAATTCTCTGTACGAGAAACTTCATAAAGTCATATAGAATAAAATAACCCACAATTCCCCCAGGGGTTGGGGGGCTGCATATAGATACACAAGAGCTTGTGTGATAATTGAATGCTTAAAACAAGATGCCTCACAGAGAGAATGGATATATTAACCTTCATCACCAAATCACAAATGCTAAAAGACAAATGATGCACACCTATGGATAAAACAGGTACTAAAACTTCACATGAAAAAAATAGGGGAAAAAAATAAAACCATAGCTCATTTTCAATAGATGATATTACAATGCAGATTACAAACCACTACTACTCAATCAGGTTAACAATTAAACATATAAACAAGGAATCACAAACCTAGATATTAATCCAAATGCTGATTGATACTATGATTTTCAAAAACAAAATGTTGTACGGCATAACCAAATTAATTGTTATAGCATGTCATTCTACTGTTCAAGCAGCCATAAAAGGTCAGATTTTGGAATTTAAGTCAGACTAGTCAAATCCGTAAGAAACAGGTAAATTTATCATGCACTGTAGATAACAAATTAAAAAAAAAAAAAAAACCTACGAAAATATAAGTAATTTAACAAAATCAGCAAACATAATCAACTTACATTCTTCTCCACTGGTATTTACTTGGACCAAGACCTTCAAAGGCTTTCTCCCAATGCTTGCAACCACACGATTAAGTTGATTTGCAATCTGCAAAACACATAAAGCGTAGAAAATCAAAAAGAAACCAACCAAATTTTAAGTATACAACACCACCAACAACAAAGCCTTAATCCCAATATGTTGGGCTCAGTTATGGATCCTCAACGGACAAATCAGAGTCAGCCTCATGTATTCTTTTTTGCCATTCTATCCTGTCCAAACCAACATTGAAGTATGCGTGTGTGTGTGTGTGTGTTTTCTTAAAATTTTTCATTCTTGGTTCACTTTATACCTTTTCATTCTATAGAAAAATGGTGTCAGATTGTGTATGCTTCAGCTGAGAAACTCAGAAAGCCATAAAAAAAAAAAACAAAAAAAATAATTACCTTCTCATCATCTACACTTTCTACCATTGCAAGGTTTGGGACACCAGCTGCACAAATATTAAACCATGACTTAATTAACAATTAAGTTCTACTTACTCTCCTCAACCAAAACGATATCATTTATTCAGAAAGAGAAGCATACCCAAAAGAGCCTTAGCCTTATTGCTCTGCAAATTTCCAATGAAATGCCACTCTATATCTTCTGGAAGCTGAAATCACCCAACAATTACCAAAATTAATAACTTTCAACAAAACCCACCACAAAAAAACCCAAAAAAACAGAAGCAATTCACAATTTTCACCATTTGGAACCTTTAAAGAAACCAAAAAAAAAAAAGTTACAAAAATAAGAGACTACTTCATTGGGGGTACAAAACTAAGAGATTAATTCATTCATTCCCATTCACATAACAGAAATTGTAAATAATAAGAGAGAGAAAAGAAAAGAAAAGAAACCTGAGGAGCTTTATCGATTAGCTCTTGAACGTAGTTTTCGCCGAAACAACGGTGTCCGACATCATAGACTTGGCGGATGAGAGAGACAGGTTTGGTCTTGCTGACAGCCACGACTCGAACCTGTTGGGGCCCACGGCGGCCGGACCGCTCGGCGGCTTGTTGGACACGTTGGATTACGGACTGGAAAGCTGCTGCTGCCACGCCGTCCATGGCGGCCGAGGTGGTGGCCATGCCAGAACTCACTCCGTTCAGAATTAGAACTAAAAAGGAGAAATGGAACGGGAGGTGGAATAAAAAGAATATATGTTAAACTTTTCTCATGTATTTTCACTGTTTGAAGGTGAATTTTAACAAATTAATTAGATTGTTTTTTCCAATCATCTTCATGTCTGAAAAATTTTAAGAAGATAAAAATTTAGTAACTATGTCATGATTATCATCAAGTGATATTTAATTTTTAAGTTTTTGTAATCTTAAATTATGCATAAAATAAGTTTATTAATCTTTATAGTAATTACAATTTGATTTGAATGAAAAATTTGACATATATTGATGATGCACAAAAATCGTAAGTGAGTTGATTGTCCATACACGTGCCAAGGGAGGTACCTAAAGAACAAAAGAGAAAGAACCAATCAAAGGACACTAGTGGGGTATCGACCAAAGACCTTCCGAAAGTTAAGTTAAGTTTGTGGTTTATATAGTGATAGAGAGCTGACTCGAATCCCTTGATACGAGGGAATTTCCTTGCAGAGAGAAGGGTCCTAAGATACTCGGGATCACCTTTCCATATATAAGAGATTTGATTGTGTGATAGAGTCTTTGGTCGTGGTGTGCAAGTAATTTCCATGTAAGGATGTGTGGATGGGCACAAATTTGTGGGAAAACCCCAGGTGATGGGTCGTCCAGACACCGGGGATTGTCTGGCCTGACAATCCTTTAAAGGGTCGTCTCTTGTTGGGATTGATCGTCCCCCTGGGACCGATTGTCCCCCTGGGATTGGTTGTCCCTCTTGAGAAGCGTTCTTCCCTTCTGAGTCTTAGTCGTCCTTTTCTAGGGTAGCTCTAAAATTTTTCTCATCAGTTGCCCTCCACTTCGTTTGTCGTCGGGATGGTTGACAGGTCGCGGAGTTGACATAAATGCCTGGTCTTCTGTGCGTCATAAATAGGGGTTTAGGGGTAATTATGTCTTTCTGATGGGGCTAGTGACACGTGTCACCTTCTAATTCATGGAATTAGGCATCGCAACAGTTCATTTTCTGTGCTATGTCATCCTATAAATAGTCCAATGCCGTTATTATCCTCATTATCTGACAATTCTCCCAACTTAATCCCAGAGCTCAGTTGTCGGTTTTTCGCTATGTTGGTATACCTACTTCGTCGGTTTTATTATTCGTTCGTTTCTTAGGTATGCTTTGTCAGTCTATCTTTTTCTCTTTTCCACTCTCTCTTTTCCTTTTCTTTTTTGTTGGTTTGTACACGTAGGAAGTGGAGTAGAATCTTAGTTTTCATTTGTCGCTTGTAGGTGGGGGATGTCTGGAGATAGTGAAGCGACGAGTGAGCGTACCCCATCGATCTGCATGGGTTTGGACGACAACTTGTCTAGTCCTCGGCCAGAGTATTCTTTCGACGACTCGTCGATATTCGATAGGAGTTCATCCTCAGAATCCTCGTCAGGGGAGGCCAGCCTGTCGGGACAATGACTGCGGGATGTCATTTTGCCCAACGATTGGTCCATTCGTGATTTTCCTATAGATATGAGTGACGAGGTCTTTGGTAGGCTAAGACCCTGTTTTCAGATACTTGACAATGTGCCTATTAGGAAGGGTGATTTAGGAGAGAATTGTTATGATGGGAAGTCATTCGACGTAGGCTTTTACGAGGCTGTCTTCATAGCGGGGCTTCGTCTGCCTTTCACCACCCTTCATCGTTGGTTAGCCTCTTACTTGGGCATGTCTGTTAGTCAAATAGCCTTGAACGCTTGGAGGATTTTCATCGGGGCTGAAGTGCTATGGGGACAATATAGTGGGGGCAATCGTTCCCTTACTTTGGAGGAATTTTTCCATTGCTACAAACCCTAGGAAATTCCCCAATCCAAGGGTTTTTACAATTTTGTGTGTCATCGGCTTGCCTTAAGGCTGATATCTGACATGCCCGATTCTAATTGTTAGTGGAAGGCCAATGCGGGGGGTTAATTGGGTTTGTAGCCCCGACGAGTGGAATAGTGTAGGGTCTTTTTATGATCATTCTTGGGGGCAATTACTCAAGTCTGGTGAGTCGTCAGTTTACTCTTAGGTCGTCAGTATGCACTTATCGTTGATTTGACTAATTTTTTGTTTTGTTTCAGCCAAAGCTTGCTCGATGATCCTTCCTAAGAAAAATGCCTTTTTGGAGAGGGTTTTTGAGATTCCCTTTGAGGAGAGGTCTTGGAAGAAGCTTGTTAATTTAGACACGCTTCATGCCTACTGTGGTGGATCCGTCCCCACAGAGGAAGCCTGACGACTAGACCGCTTTTCGAGAATTCGTAAGTGCTTTTCTTTCATTCGTCATGCTTTTTTGTTTTAGCTTGGACCCATGCACTTTCTAATATACCTGTCGGTTTTAGAGATGGAGTCATCAAAGAGTAAACAAGCACCAAAAAATAGACAGAAGGAGATTAAGAAGGCCGCCGTCTTAAGAGCCCAAGGTGGGGGGTTATCGGCTTAAGCCCCTCATGCCTCCAAGAAGAGGAAGCACACCCTTGACATTCAATCATCGGGCAAGGGCGCCGACAGTTCATCCATTTGTCCGAAGGTACGCGAGGTGGTTGCGGATGCTCCTCGTCATGGAGTTGGGAAGGGTCTCATAACCTCCCAAGGTCATATCGTTCCTCCTCCCCTTCCCTTGCTAGTGAAGGATAAGGAATATGCCGTGTACACTGCCCGCTTTATTGTTCAAGACGCTAATTTAGATGAGTGCTCGGAGCATGAGACCGACCTTTTGGGCGACTCTGATCTCCATGATATGATGAGGGTAAGTCTATTTATTCGTCCCTTAGCTGTTAGGTTGTCCTTCTATTTTGATCGTCGCTTTACTTTGATCGTCCATTTACCTTAATCATCTCCTTACTTTGATCGTCTCTCCTGATTTTGATTATCTTTCCTTACTTAGGGCTTGGTGAGGATACGTGCTTTACAGGTCCATTGTGCATCCAGGGAGGTGTCGATTAAACTCTTGAAGGAGCGCATAAGGTCCAAAGTGGATGCCTTGAAGAAATTTAAGGAATCTTCTCGGACCTTTGGCTAGGAGGTGGTTGATCTAAAGGCCAAGCTGAGTGGGATGACCTACCAAGCCAACGATTTGGTGAAGGAGAATGCTTTTCTAAAGTCTAAAGCAGCTGCACTTCATGAGCATATAGGAAGGTGAAAGAGGAGGCCATTGAGGAGTATCAGGGATCTCAACCCTACTTCAATAAGACAGGGGGTTACTATGGGTACGATTTTGAGGACTTTCGAAAATAGACCGTCCTTATGTTTCCAGACCTGGACTTTTCCCAAATCCAGATAAAGCTTATTTCCCCAATGACTCCTATTGCTAACGACGATCCTTCTGCAGGTCCTTAAAATAAATTTTTATTTGTATTCCTTTTTTTTATTAGCTTTTTATTTGTAAGTTAAGAACAATGATGGCCCTTTGTTTTGGGCTGACATTTCATACTTTAACCTTTTATAACATATTTTGCGCAAGTGTTGATGTTCATCAGTTTACTTTGACTTTTGAATCGTCAGTTTATTACATTTTTGTTAAATCGTCGGTTAACCATAATCCATTATTGAATTGTCGGTTTACATTGACTTTTGAATCGTTAATTTATTTGATTTGAATCGTTGGTTAACCATAATCCATTATTGAATCGTCAGTTTACTCTGACTTTTGGATCGTCAATTTAGTACGACTTTGGTTAAATCGTTGGTTCACCATAGTCTATTACTGAATCGTCGGTATACCGCCGATTCAGCGGTCTTTATTTCTTTGTTAGGTACTCAAGTCCGATGATTCGTCGATCATCTCATCTAATACCTTCTACCTCCCCCCCCCCAGTCGTCGGGTTACCCCCTTTTGGATTTTGGTCAAGATTAGGTATGCTAACATCTAATCCTTAAGTGTGACTTAGGACTTGGTTAGGTGTGTGAGGGCATCCTTGATCATCGGTCATCCCTTAGGTTGGACTTAGGATTGGATTAGGTGCATGAGGGCATCCTTAATCGTCTGTCCAACCCTTAGGTGGGACTTAGGATTTGATTAGGTGCACAAGGGCATCCTTGATTGTCGCTCCAACCCTTAGGTAGGACTTAGGATTGGCTTAGATGCACGATGACATCCTTGATTGTCTGTCCAACCCTTAGGTGGGACTTAGGATTTGATCAAGTGTACGAGGGCATCCTTGATCGCCGGTCCATCTCTTAGGTAGGACTTAGGATTGGATTAGGTGCACGAGGGCATCCTTAATCGTCTGTCTGCCCCTAAAATAGGGCTTCAGTTTTTATAAGCCTTTCCTTATTTGTAGGTAATAATAATTCCCTTTAAAATAATTGGATAAAAATGTCGATAACTTGCTGTCTAATTAGCCAAAAAGTTGGTCTGTCAACTACTTAAAAAAGAAAGAAAGTGATAACATAAGCGATAACATCTGTATCTCCCGTTCTTAAGGTAAGCGATGATTGGAGTAGTCTAGTCAGCAGCACCCCTTGGAATCATCTGTATCTCCAACTCTCCAATGGTAGAGTACTGTTGAACGAAGGATAGGATATGTTGGTCAATCACAATGTATTCTGTGATGCAATCTTGGCCAATCTGTCAGCGTGTTCGTTCTCTCCTCTCGGGACTTGCAAAAATTTTACCTTAAAGGTTTGACTTGTCTGCCTCTTAATCAAGTCGAGGTACTTTTTCATTCATTCGCCTTTGGCTTCGTAATCCCCATTGATGTGCCCAATGACAACCTGGGAGTTGCTATGAAGGACAACTGATGAGGCTCTAACTGCTTTGGCCAGATCAAGGCCCATGAGAATGGCCTCGTATTCGGCCTCATTATTAGTTGTTGGGAATTGGAGTTGGATGACGCATTCGATGATATCTCCTTTGGGGGATCGAAGGACCACTCCAATCCCTCCGGCTCGTTTGTTGGACGATCCGTTTGTTTGAACCTTCCAAGGGGTCGCCCCTCAGTCGTTGGTCTCGCCGGTCATGAATTTTGCAATGAAGTCAGCTAAGGCTTGGGCCTTAATCGCGATTCTCGAGTGGTACTGTATGTTGAATTCGTTCAGTTCTATTGCCCAAAGGACCAATCGTCTGGCGGCCTCTAGATTATCCATTGTCTTCCGAAGAGGCTTGTTCGTTTGAACTACAATGGTATGGGCTTGGAAGTACGGCCTGAACTTGCGGGCTACCGTGATCAGAGCGAAGGCTAACTTTTCCATGGGGGATACCTTTCTTCTGCTTCCCTTAATGCTCGGTTGGTATAGTACACGAGTAACTACATGCGATCCTTATCTTGGATAAGGGCTGAACTGACGGCTATGGGGGATACGGCCAGGTATAGGAAGAGTTCTTCATTGGGTTTGGATGGACTTAGGAGTGGTGGGAATGCTAGGTATGCTTTCAACTCTTCGAATGCTTCCTGACTTTCATCAGTCCATTCAAATGCCTTCCTCAGAATTCTGAAGAATGGCAAACATTTGTCCGTTGCCCTCGAAACGAATCTGTTGAGTGCCACGACTCTTCCGTTCAGGCTTTGTACCTCCTTGACGTTCTTTGGGGGGCTCATTTCTAAGATTTTTTAGATCTTATCAGGGTTTGCTTTGATGCCACGTTGGGACACCATGAAGCCAAGGAACTTTCCTGACGATACCCTGAAGACACATTTGCTAGGATTGAGCTTCATTCCATAGAGGCGAAGAGTTTTGAATGTCGTTCTAAGATCTTTCAGGTGATGATCTTCTTTCTTGCTTTTCACCAACATGTTGTCCACGTATACCTCCACGTTTCGTTTGATTTGTTAGATGAACATTTTGTTCACAAGCCTTTTATATGTTGCCTCCGCGTTCTTTAATTCAAAGGGCATGACCTTATAACAAAAAAGGCCTTGGCTAGTGACAAACGATGTCTTCTCTTGGTCTGACTATTCAAACTTGATTTGGTTGTACCTGGAGAAAGCATCCATGAAGCTTAACAACTGGTGCCCGGCAGTTGAATCCACAAGGAGGTCGATTTATAGGAGGGGGCTGTCCTTTGGACAAGCTTTATTTAGGTTGGTGAAGTCCACACTCATTCTCCACTTCCTATTTGCTTTCTTGACCAAGACCACATTCGCCAACCATTCAGGGTAGTAAACCTCCCTAATAAAGCCTGCATCTAACAGCTTACGAACCTCTTCGGCTATGACATTGTCCCTTTCTTAAGTGAAGACTCATTTCCTTTGGCGAACAGGTGGAAAGGATGGGGAAACATTAAGATGGTGGACCATGATGCTTGGGTTAATCCTAGGCATATCTTCATGGCTCCAAGTGAAGATGTCTAGGTTGTTCCTTAGGAAACAAATTAGCCCATCCCGAATCGAAGGGTTGGCCTGTGTGTCGATGTGAGTTACCTGATCTGTGTGTCCTTCATCCAGGGAGATGGTCTCCAATTCCTCCGTCGGCTCTACATTTACCCATCACTCTTCAATGTTCATTGTGGTCACTTGTTCATCCATCTCCAGCATAGCTACATAGCATTCCCGGGCTTCCATTTAATCCCCTCGGGCCTCTCTTATCCCATACTCTGTTGGGAATTTCAGTAGTAGGTGATGTGTGGATGTAGCTGCCTTCCATGAATTGAGTGTTGGGTGCCTTATGATGGCATTGTAAGCTAATGAACAATCCACTACTAAGAAAGTGACATCTCTTGTGATTTGTTGAGGATAGGTGCTGATGATGACTAGCAATGTAGCTGATTCGACGAGCATGACCTTCATTTCGCTGAAGCCCACCAGAGGGGTGTTTGTTGGGGTCAGCCGTTTCCTATCAATCCTCATTTGTTGGAAGGTTGGGTAGTAGAGGATGTCAGCTGAGCTTCTTTTGTCCACTAGGACTCGTCGAGTGTTGAAGTCCGCAATGGTCAGATTGATTACCAAGGCATCGTCATGTGGGTGATGGACTTGTTGGGCATCCTCCTCAGTGAAGCTAATCATCGGATCGTCTATTCGAGAAAGCTTAGGCGGACGACTGGTGAGTTGAACATTTTGCACCATTTATAGGTATGTCTTCCTTACTTTCCTCATGGATCCAATCGTGGTGCCTCCCTCGATGATCACTCTTATTCTCCAAGTGGTGCCCTAGGTCGCTCCTCAACTAGTCGGTTTGGCTCTTTGTCCCTCGGTGGGTTTTCTTTTGCCCTTTCTCGCCCTACAAACCATTATAATTTTCCTTGTCTAATGAAGGCTTTTATTTGTTGCTTTAGGTCATAGCAATCAGAGATGTTGTGCCCATGGTCGCGGTGGAAGTGGCAATACTTATTTCTCGGTCTTTTGTTTGGGTCCCCCTTTAGCTTACTGGGCTATGCCAAAGTGGGCCCTGATTTGCATCAGGACCTGATCGAATAAGGCGTTAAGTGGAGTGAAGTTGGCCATTCGCCTTGGTGGGGGCCTTGACCTACGTTCGTCCCTTCTATCGCCTGTTCTGGCTACCTTCCTTCCCTTCTTTGGATGGGGATTGTCATGCTTCTCTCGCTTCTTTAGTTCACCTCCTCTAGCAATCAAGACATCCTCAGCATTCATATACTTGTGGCTTGTTACAACATGTCAGCCATGGTCTTTGGGTTATTCTTGTAAACCGAGAATAGGAACTTCCCAGTTTGGAGTCCGTTGGTGAAGGCAGTGACCAGGACCTTATCATCGGCTTCGTTGATTAGTAGTACCTCTTTGTTAAATCGAGTGACATATGACCTCAAGCTCTCGTCGTCCTGTTGCTTGATGTTTAGGAGGTTTGCTAAGGACCTCTTGTATCGTTAACCTCCAATGAAATGCGTGACGAAAAGGCCACTTAACTCCTTGAAGGTCGAGATGGTATTGGGAGCTATCTTACTGAACTATACTCGGGCTAGCCCTTTAAGAGTGGTAGGGAAGACTTTGCACATGATTTTGTCCGGGACCCCTTGCAAATGCATGAGGGTTTTGAATGATTCTAGGTGGTTGAGGGGATCCCTCGGTCCATCGTAGGCTTCCACTTGAGGCATTTTGAATTTGGTTGGAATGGGGAAAGATGTAACTGGTGCAGTGAAAGGAGAGTCGGTACGATGGACTAATTCGTCCAAGCTAGTGGACACATGATCCTTCATGGCATTCATCATCATATCCATCTTTTCTTTCATCATCTGCATCTCTTGCACCATGGGCAATGCGCTGACCTCCAGTTCGGAGGGACGACTGGTATCCTGCTGGTTGCGCCTACTGATGGCATTGCTTTCCTCTTGGTCGTCCCTCTCTTGATGGTCATTTGTCGGGGGACGATCGTTGTTGCGTTCGTCCTTATTCTGCTTGTTGTTTTGATCGTTCGGCTCCCAATTGTTCTATTGCTCCAACTGTCATTCCAACTCATGGTTTCGTTGAGTGAGTCGTTCAATTGCTATGACTAGGGTTTGCACCTGCCTCTTCAATGCATTGGACGGGTTCCCGATCTTTTGGTTGGTGGTAGCCATTGATCGCATCTAGACCATACAATTCTTTGTCTTTGAAATGGCAATACGGCTTATCACACGTTTCCCATAGATGGCACCAACTGATAATGCACAAAAATCGTCAGTGAGTTAATTGTCCACACATGTGCCAATGGAGGTACCTGAAGAACAAAAAAGAAGAACCAATCAAAGGGCATCAGTGGGGTATCGGCTAAAGACCCTCTGAAGGTTAGTCAGTAATAGAAGAATCTCCAAAAACTCAAGAGTACAAGAGTTAGGGAGAATTCACGTACCTCAAGAAGGGTAAGGTCTGTGGTTTATATAGTGGTAGTGAGCTGACCTGAATCCCTTGATATGGGGGAATTTCCTTGTAGAGAGAAGGGTCCCAAGATACTCGGGATCACCTTTCCATATATAAGAGACCTGATTGTGTGATAGGGTCTTTGGTCGTAGTGTGCAAGTAATTTTCATGCAAGGATGTGTGGATGGGCCCCACATATCTGTGGGGAAACCCTAGGTGATGGGTCGTCCGAACACCGGGGATCGTTTGGCCTAACGATCCTTTAAAGGGTCATCCCTTGTTGGGATTGATCATCCCCCTGGGACCGATCATCCCCTTGGGATTGGTCGTCCCTCTGTTGGGGTCGGTCGTTCCTCTTGAGAAAGTCTTAGTCGTCCCTTTCTAGGGTAGTCCAAAATTTTCCTCATCATATATGTTAAAAACATAAAAAATATACAATTTGTTAGGTTTTGAGTTTGTAATGTTGGCAAACCATGACAAAACATGACAAAAACTAAGTCTCATTAGTTTAGAATGGTCTACATTGAAGCCCAAGACAAAAAACTCAAGTTCGGGATAAAAACAAATGAGTTACAAGCTGGTTGGTTCGATTGATACTTGATTAATGCTAGTGATTTTCGATTGATTGAAAATTGCATATTAGCAAAATCAGCAAACGTAAAAAGGTCATAACTTATCCGTTTGAAGGTCAAATCGCGAGTCGTTTTTTCCAGTATTTAAAGGACATTATAAGCTAACCCTAGGTGGGGGTTTTGAGAGTTTTTTAGAGAGATTAGAGTGCATCTTGTGCCTCTTTTGTAGATCTAGGCTTTTGTATCCAAAAGCTCTCTTATGTCTTCTACTGGTGTTATTCCTTGAAGAATCTCAAGATTCGGTGTTGTAGAAGTTGCTGCCTTCTCTAGTCATCAAAGGTGCTGATGATCTAAACCTTCGAGGGTGGTCTTAGAGTCACAAACAGGAGAGTTTGTGTTGCTAAACCTTTGAGTGGGATTTCAAAGTCACAAACGTGGGTGTTTGTGTTTTGCAAAGGCCAAAGAAAGAAGGAGTCCGTGGTTTCAGAGCTTGCACGTGATCGTGTCAGTAAGTTTCTACTGATGGGTAGCAATAGGATGTTAGTGGTCTAAGTCGCTATTGTAAAACTTCGATTCTTTCTAGTGGATTTGCTTTTTACCTTGAGGATAGCTAGGTTAAATCCTCCCCAGGTTTTTTACTGGTTTGGTTTCCTGGGTTATCATATCGTTGTGTTTTTTTATTTTCCACTGCTATACATTGATATGATATATTTGTGTTAACCTAATTTTGTTAATTTGACTAAGTAATCACTTGGCTAATTACCTAGGTTATTCTGGTTGTATTTTAAGGGGTCTAAAAAGCATTACAATTTAATTATTAGATTTTCAAAATATATACCCATGTTATTTTTTGTCAAGTTATTTTTTTTTTTTATGGGAATTTTTTTTTTGAGGGAGTTTATTTATTTATTTTTTATAGGAAGTTGAATCAAAATAATTTATACATTTTTGTTATCATTTATTATGAGAATTATTTCGTAAAGTTATACCATTTGAAAGTTATTTGAGAATATAGTCTTTTTTATTTTTATTTTTTTTAACTCTTTTGTTAAAAAGATGACGTTGTTCAAGTGTAACTTGTTTCTTAATGTTGAAATAGCTATTATGATGTGGCATATGGTTAAAGTGAAACTTGTCTCTTAAAAGTGACAAGTTCAACTTCTAGAATTTAGAATTTGAACATATTAGCTAGACTTGAGATAAAATTATGGGATAAAGTTGGTACCAAATTGGTTAATCCATGCATGTGTTAGCCTAACTTTGAATGAACCCCAATCAGGACTATCTACATGTCAGTCTGGGTAGGTTTTAAGGTCAAACTAGTACTCGATTTGATCATGTCTAGTTTAGGATCATATATTTTTTGTTTTGTTTTAATTTTTTAGCATTTGGAAGTTTTAACTGAATTTCTTGGTTCATTTTTTTTTTCTTGTTTATCAAGTTGTAATTCGGTCCTATGGTGAGATTGACTCAACCGGCAACTCAAAACGTAATTCCCACGAGTGCTATGGTGACTCACACAAAAATTCCCACTCTATTTCTGCAACAAATAGCATAGCGATTCCCACGATAACTCTGACAATTTAAAGGCTAATTTCGAGTCCAATCAAGTTGCTTTAAATGTACTACCTAGGTAAGCTTTTTTTATCTTCATAGAATTGACATTACGCTTATATAAATAAAATTATAAAAAAATTATCTATTTTTCTTCTTCTCTGAGTTCAAGTTTAAGAATAGAGAGATGCCAGCAATTAAAATTTTGATTTAGGGTCTGATGAATCCATTTGAGAGAGAGAGAGAGAGAGAGAGATTTGGGGTCCAATGAATCCATTTGGAGAATTAATGCTATTTTTTCCTTTTAATAAGAAGAGGTAATGCCTTAAATTACTAATTTCTAAAGAATATTAATGATAAGACTATGAGTGTTTTTTCACCCTTAGATCGAATACAAATCAATGGTCCAAAAAAGGTGTAACTTGAACCTATCTCAAATGGATTCAGATTCTCTAGATTTCCTAGGATACTTTACCAATATATTTTCTTAAATTCTAATCACTCTTTTATGATTTAATAATCTAGATTTTGCCATGTTAGCATTTCACTGACAGTACTCTTATATATATATTCATGTTGTAAACTTACCTAAATTTTCATATTCATCAATCTTGAGAATGCCAATTAAAACCCTAAGATCAAGCTTGTGCTAATTCATTAACTAAAACCACTTAATCTAGAAGAGGTAATGCAAATTATATTTAATACTTCAAGTTATAGACGCTCTTGTTTATACCTTCTTTTCTTTTTCCTTTTTTTTTTTTTTTTTTTTTTTTTTTTTTTTGGGTTAAAAGGAAATAGCATTAGCAACTAACAAGCCGAAGAGGCTAAAGTAGTGGCTTAATGCCTACAATAATACAGTCCAGAAGCATCAGAGTAAACAAAAGATGAAATTTCAATAGTGGGGGAAACATCAAAAACAACAAAATTTTCAAGAAGAGAGCAGCCCCCTTTTGCTAGAGCATCCCCACACTTATTTGCTTCTCGAAAGACATGGACCACTCGGACTTGGTAAAATCTATCTAGCAATGACCTGCAATAATTGAGCAGAGAGGAGTAGGCTCTGTTAACAATGGTTGTAGAATTAATCAAGTTCACAATAACTCTAGCATCAAGTTCAACTTCGATGTTCTGAATCTCTAGTTGGATTGCTAACTACAGGCCATCCCTTAAGGCCCAAAACTTTAAAGGAGAAGAAAAGTTAGCAGTACACAAAAGGAAAGATTAACAGAGAAACAAATTTGGAAATCATTCATTCTTAGATAAATCACACAAAATCCTCTGCCATCACTCAATCAACACCATATTTGGCTTTCTTACTGTTACTGAAGATTAGCAAATGATTTGGCTACAAGAGAAAATCACTCCACTCATAATTATACACCTTGAATCATTTTGAAATTCTTCTTTGTACAAACACATCATTTGTATATAAATATATATGTATAACTTCTCTCATCGATATTGAGAGGAGGCCCTTTGAATAATACAATTAGTCGATTTCTTCTTTAAACTTAACTATAATATTAGAAGTATCCCTTAAGGCCCTAAATACTGATTTCCACATTGAGAAGTGTAGACACATCACCTTAGTGGAAATTATTACAATTTTTCCTAGGATAATCATTAAAAAACTTAAATTATACAAAAATCTAATAAAAAAGAACTTGAATATATCGACATCACAAAATAAAAACTCAAATATTTGAAATTTTACAAATTCCTTCCTCTATTTTTTATTTTTAAAAGAGCTTAATGAGAGATAAATGGAGAACTAAAAATGTTGAGATGAGTTACAAATTGAAATGATTAGAGATTTTTATTTTTTGAATGAGCTTTTTGTTGAATATTTTGTTCATTTGTTGTTGTTTAGTCTAATATTGTTGTTTGTTTGGGTTGTTTTTTATTTATTTATTTATTTTTGTTATTTGGGTCATTTCATTGTTATTATTTGGGTTTTAATACATATTTTTTAAGGGATTAAGGATTATGTTTGATCAGCAAAGAATATTTTTATGATTTATGCATGGGACACACAAAACATCACAAAATTTTTATAACATTCCTAAATTAACATACCAGAAAATGTTATATTAAATTTAAAATTAAATGAAACTATGGTGTTGTGTTTGCGGTCCATTTAGGGCCAACTGGAATTGTCTATCTAGGATATTGGGCCATGATGCTTAAATGAAAGGTCAAAAGAGCTTTTGTGGCTTAATTAATATGTTATGGTACTTCAAAATTAATACATGAAAACCACTCTCTGTTCTACCGAGTTTACAAAGCTCGTTATTTCCCAAATTGCTCCTTCATGTTTGCTGAGTCGGGGAATAATCCTTCCTTTGTTTGGCATAGTCTTCTAGCAGGAAGGGATCTCATCAGAGAGGGCTCATGATGGCAGGTAGGAGATGGCCGCAGTATTGGAGTGTTCACGCATCCTTGGTTGTCTCACACCCCTGTACCACTAAACGATGCACCACCAGATATGAAGGTTTGTGAGCTAATCGACCAAGACTTAAGACAATGGGACCGAGGAAAAATAGATGCCATGTTCAGCCCTTAAACACGAAATGAGATCTTGTCACTGCCCTTAAAAAATCTTAACTCTCATGACTCTGTTTGTTGGATGGAAAATAGAGCACAAAAATTCTCCGTACGGTTAGCTTACAAGGTAGTGGTTCGCTTGAAAAACCAGCCCAAGGCAGAACATTCAGTAGCTCGGCTTCATGCGTGGACATGGAAAGTGATTTGGTCCCTCAATGTGCCACCGACCCGAGACAACCTACACCGCAGGCGAGTGCGAGTGGAACTGACTTGTGAGCTGTGCAAACAAGAACTTGAGACTACCACTCATATATTATGGACGTGCCTCTTTGCAAGAAATATTTAGGCATTGATTAGGGGAAAAATCCAAAAATGCAGTAATGGAGACAGTGACTTTTTTCTTCTCTTCAAGCAAATGCAAACTAAACTGAGCAAGCAAGAACTAGAGACATGGGCGGTCACAGCTTGGGCTATACGTAATGCAAGGAATAAAGTATACTTTGAACAATTCCAACCTCAGCCACAGATAATTTGGAAAGGAGCAAGAGGCTTACTGGAGGAATACCAAAGCTTTATGGAAGCACAAAGAGTAGCGTGAATGTCCTATTTTTTTCCTTTCACATGGCTATGTCTGTCTCTTATTTTTAATGTTTCTTTTGTTGCTCATGGGCCCAGCATTAAAGTGTTATTGGTGCCCCTCTCACCCGTGGTATTCTGCATGGGGTTGTATACTTTTTTATGATATAATACACTTTCTATCATCTTTACCTTAAAAAAAAAAAAAAAAAAAAAAAAAAAAAAAAAAAAAAAAAAAAAGAAAGAAAGAAAGAAGAAGAAGAAGAAGAAGAAAAAGAAAAGAAAAGAAAAGAAAAGAAAAGAAAAGAATAGAAAGATCCTCGATTCAGGGCTTTGTAGCTTTGTTGGTATCTCTTGTATTTCAATTTTCAAACCAAGACATTCAAAATTCAAATTAACTTATCTTTAACAATCAAGTTTTCAAAATAATAATAATAATAATAGAAATATTACTACGTAGCGGTATTATGTTTCTAGGTAGGATAAGTAGGAGAAAATGGACAAATGCCCCTTTAAAAAAAAAAAAAATCTAGCATTTTGTCCAATTTTCCAAACTAATTAGAGAAATGTCCATCTTTTGAAACTCAATTTTCTCAAAATCGAGTTATAAAAAAAATAAAATTCTGGAGTCCTATAATGGCGTTTTAAGGAACCTATAATGACGTTTTAAGGGCCTATAGTGGCATTTTGTAATCCGATCTCCATGAAGTCGAGTTATATGCAATTTTTTTTTTCTTTTTTTTACCTATAACTTGACTTCATGAAAATCAAATACAAAACGCCACTATAGGTCCTTAAAACATCACTATAGGATTCTTAAAAATGTCACTATAAGGCTTAACTTGATTTTGAGAAAATTGAGTTTCAAAAAAGGGGCATTTCCCTAATTAATTTGGGAAAGAGGGCAAAATGCTAGATTGTTTTTTTGAAATGGGCAAAAACCAATTTTTTCCAGGATAAGTATTTAGTTTTCTTTTGACACAATAATTAGTTTATTTAAGAATCACTTTTGTACCTTCATTTATATATTTTTTGTCACTTTTTTTGCCCTATACTTTGATAATTAGATGAGTAGAGATTTGTCACTTGCGTAATCATGATTTATTCTTGCCTTGTTAAAAGGGATCGAACTCAAAATTTTTTATACTAATATCATGTTAAATTATTGATTATTTCAAAATTTTAAATTGTTAAAAAATGATAATGAATTTAATCATTTATCCATAATTCTAATAGACATCAATGATTCAAATTTTCCCGCAATAAAATTATTATTGATTTGATGATACTTTTTGGAGTGCATGCAATGAGTTATAATCGTGATCTATCTTTTTTTTTTTGGTTGATAAATCACGAATTATCTTGGATTGGCTATGTTCCAATCGAATCTTCTAAATATGATTATAAAAATTCTTATTAGAAAACTAACAAAGAAAAGAATGAATCATATATGGGGAAAAAATATACAATGCGTCAAACTCAGGGGCAAGTGTACATGTTGCTGTTCAATTCCATTGAACGATGAAGTATTTTGTACGTAAAACATCGGAAAATTTCCAATGCTAGAGCTATTAAAGCTAAACCTCCGAGTATTACGGCGTAAACCAGTTTCAATTTCTCAGCTTGACTTTGGTTATTGATCCCCACAAATATGTTTGCTATAATTAGTGAAATTACTGCACACCCAAGAAAACGATGGTATATCTGCCACCATTTGCGAAATTCATCTTCTTTCTTTGGTTGCCAAAAAATGGCAAGCATCTGAATGACACTATTAACATGTTAATTAATTGTTGGAACAAGTCAGGTTCAAAAATGAAACTACAAATTTGATATCAACAAATGGACAAAGAAATTTGAACTCACTTGTACAGTTAGGAAGGTAAATACAAGGATACTTAGAATGCGTTGTGTTCTATTGGCAAATTGTTGGGAAGTATTTCCAAGACATATCCCAGTTACCCATCCGATTGTGCCCAAAATATATCCAATGCTCTGAAATATTATGTGAAATGAATACCACTCCTTGCTTAACATGGGAATCTTTTTAAAGTACCTTGCAATAATCACCCCAATGGGCAAGAAAGTTCCCCATCCTATAACGATTAAAACCATATAGGCCTGTCCAAATCTGAAAATAGTTAATATGTGTATGATCTACATATTTATTGTAACATCTTAATACATTCTAATATCTAGAATTTAAAATTTTCCGCATTAAAATGAAGTCCTCTTAGATGGGTCCTAATTCCTAAGGATAAATAATTTTATCATAAATTAAGTTTTAGGATATTAAGAAATAGCTGATCTTACATTTCTGAGACGACGACGATGATGCCAGTTTTTATGGCCCCTCCATGATCTCAGGTCTATTGTGGCTTCACTATTTGAGCTTTCAATAGAAGTGACATGCATCTGAGGCACCATGTGTTTCATATTGGAGTCAACGTGCCAGGCAATAATTCTTCTTCTTGTTTGTATGAGAGAGCACCCCTCATTGCATGGAGTGGCTTGGGCAGAGATAGAATGGAGGGGAAACATCATACTAAGAATTATAAGGCAATGAGAATTCATGGTCTCTCTTTCAAAAATGTGTGTAAATCTAAGATTTCAAAATAAATTTTGGCTAACACCTTGTTATGGTGTATAAAAAGTCCTGCTGGAATACCATCGTGCAACATCAATCAAATCTCTGTTTTCCAGTCAGTTCCATTGCTTTCTAGTTAGATATAAGTTAGTAATGTTGTATGAAACTATGATGATCCATCAAAAACTTGTTGGACATTCTATGTTATTGGCCTAAGACATATGTCAAGTATTACTTAGCTGCTAGGAATATGTGCTTTTCTTATCAAAATAGGCCATCTTTTCTGAATTGCTTCAATTGCAATAAAGCAATCAGATATTATTCCGATTCTTCGAATAACTTATTCTTTGGAAACATAAGTGTCAATAAATTATCTAACACGAGGTTTATGCTCATTGCTATAATTTAGGAATAATGTGCTAGGTAATCATGACTCTTTCGAATAGAATTTAGTTTAGAAGGATAAATTTGCTAAACTAAAAGTACTAGAAAAATTTTGAGGCAGACATATGGGCCATACAACAAGTGAGAGATTGGATGCATATAACTAGTTTCCAACTTTATTGGCCCAATTTTAACAATTTGTCTTGAAACAGGAAAAAGTAAATTTCTAGCCTCCTCAATTCATGACATGGGAAAAGTACTAATAACCAAAATTATGGGGTATAATTGGTCATCTTTTAATGTTTGAATTGGGGATACAGAGTGCCAACTTTTCTTGATTTGTAATCAAATGATTTCTTCTTAAGAGATATTCAGTAATTTGCAATACGTCTCATGAATTAAAGCCACACAAAAAAAGTTAAGACGTGAACATTCATTTTCCTATTGTCAGCTCTATAACCAAAGTTCTCTATATAAGCCCATGTTCTATTTCAAGTCCATACATCCTCCTCCTTTCTCCCAATAATAACCCTTGCTTTATTATCAATATAGCCATGAAGCTGCTCACACTTTTCTTTTTATTCTTAGCAGCAATGGCTATTGTTGCAGCTTTGGATTTAGAAGATTATAACGAAGACATGGACATGCAAAGTCAAGTCACAGTGCCTGAAAACCAAGAACAAGAAGCTGCTTCTTTAAGAGGAGTGGGCCGGTTTCTTTCACAGTATCACCAGCCAGCCAGTATGACTTGCAACAAGTTTCCTTGGGTATGTCGTCTGAAGAATAGCCCGGGGCGGGACTGCTGCAATAAGAAATGTGTTAATGTGATTACCGATCGCATGAACTGTGGTGGCTGTGGATGGAAGTGCAAGTACTCTGAAATTTGTTGCAAGGGAAAATGTGTGAATACTTCCTTTGACAAGAGGCATTGTGGTGGGTGCAATAAGAAGTGCAAGAAGGGAGAGTTATGTGTTTATGGGATGTGCAATTATGCATGATTTCATTACTTTATATAGTATGCAACTGTAATACTTTTATGCCTCTAGCTTCATGCAAAATTGAATCTTGGTTCCATATATGTCAAGGATATTGTTAAGTGGAGCCAAAATGAATTCAGTTTTACATCATGAAAGCATATATATAACTGTCAATTTTTTTTTTCATGCAAAGGGAAAATGATTTAAGAAAAATATTGAAACTGTTTGAAGATTTCTTACATACAAAATTATCCATAATGTGTGACAGTCCAATTGATATCTTTCTCACTTTTAGAAATTATTTGTCCCCTTTATTAGCCAAAATAATGACAGAGACAAGTAGCCTCACAGTTGTTTTGGGTATAATAATGCTACTGAAATACAAAGCTCCTCATAATTGGTCTCCATCATTAACCCAAAAATTAAAAGCATGACACTTGTAACACTAAAAATTGGCCAACTTTCGTGAATTTCTTAACTTTATAGGGAATGGATAAATATGTATTTCTTTTTGGAAAATTTTCTCTTTATGAAATGTGGTGCATAGTAATTCTCCCAACATCTTTTTATTACTGTATTATTATTTTTTCTTACAGCCAGTAGGAGGTGAGATTTGAATCCATGGTAGTGTCACTGAATTAGTAGATTCTTGGTCCCAACTTCTTCTTGTGTGCATCTAAGAATTTAAAAATATTTTATTTTTCCCTCCCAGTTGTTTGCCAAACAAATGTCAAACAGTGTTTAAAGTGATCCTTCTTCCATAATTTTGCAAACATTCAGGTATGTGGTGCACGCCTTTTAATAAGAAATTTTTATTTGGGTCAAACTCCTTACGTGTGCATTGGGAAGGTACACGGTATTAAGGGGTTTCTTCGTTCCTACATTGTCACTTCCCCTTGTGAATTCAAGTGTAAGTTTCTTTCTCTCCTTGACTTCCTTTTTACTTTTAGCCTTTTTTTTCTTTTCTTTTTAGAAAATGAATGTTAAGGGCTGGGGTTGATTATGAACTAAGGCATAGATCCTTTTCAAAACCTTTGGTGTGCATAGGGAACGAAGAAACCCCTTAATACCGTGTACCGTACACGGTATTAAGGGGTTTCCTCGTTCCTACATTGTCACTACCCTTGCATGTGAATTCAAGTGTAAGTTTCTTTCTCTCCTTGACTTCCTTTTTACTTTTAGCCTTTTTTTTTTTTTTTTCTTTTCTTTTTAGAAAATGAATGTTTAGGGCTGGGGTTGATTATGAACTAAGACATAGATCCTTTGCAAAACCTTTGGTGTTGGGTGTACAATATGAGTGAAGTTACACATTAAAAAATAACTAATAAGTTGCTCATGCGATGCACAGATAATTTTGTGATATTTTATGTAAGATAATTTTGGAGAATGTTGTACATATATTATAATAAAATAGTAAACTAAATTAAAGATACATACACATTTTGAGATATTTAAAATTAGTTTAGTAGATTTACCGCACATTTGTAGCATTCTTAAGGTAAGATTATTGTTGTTATTATTATTTTTTAAATCATGAAACCAAAAATAAATGGAAAAGAGTAACAGACCATGAAAATCAACTAATCTATGTTGTGTCATAAATTGCATACCATAAAATGAAAGTATATCTAACTCTCTTGCCGCTTTTCACTCATCGATAGTGCAACATTAAGACATAGTGTGAACATGTGTCTTATAGATGATTTAAAACTGTTGTAGAAAAAAAATTACCCGTAGGGGTTTCAGTGGCTTGATGATGGTGGGAGGCCAGTATGATGGAGGAAACGGTCCTTCAAATTCTTCTTTCTCTCTCTTGCAAATGCTTTGTGAATCTCATGTCTTTTATTTTAGTAATAGTGAAACAGTATGTTTCATTTAATAGTCCACAACATTTTTGTGCCTTTCTATCTCTCCCCAATGCCATATCAGGTTAATTATTATTTTTTTTCAAGTATGCCTAACTCAATTATTTTGTTTCTTTTTGTTTTTAATATTAAAACAGTGGGTATGCTAAAAGATATGAAGAAGAGAGAAATTTATGGCGTAAGTTCAGACAATTAATGAGAAATTAATGAAATAACAATAAAAATAAGTTAAAGTAAATTTTTGGGTAACTGTAAAAAATACTGTGGGGACTATGGTCCAAAATAATGTATTGGGCCTTGGGCCTTGTCCGAGGACACTAATAAGTCCGAGGAGAGAAATACGACTTAGATGATCTACATTACAAGCGTCATCAGTGGGAGACAAAGAGAAGAAGGTCTGAGGAGGAACTCCTCCTCGGACACGGCAGACCCAGACTAAGTGTATGCTCAAACAGTCGAAGTACGCCCCCTGAACACATGAAAGGGAAGAAAACTTAAAATATCTAAGGAAAAACTGCCACCACCACATTAAATGCACTGCAGCTACTTTTATTGCCACATTAATGTGGAGAAAACCCCTGAACAGTGCTGCCTTGGCTGCCGCAACTCATAGAGGATTGAAAGGGGTGTTTGATGGGATGATTGCTCAAGTGGGGGTCTAGGTGATTAACAAGTGTAAGATCCAAATGATCAGAAAGAGCCTATATAATGTGGAAAAGCCCCTATGAAGAGGGGGCAGAAAAAAGAAGAAGAAGAAGAAGAGAATACTGTAGCATGTAAAAGAACTCTAATGTAGTGATCTGTATTAATAGGTAAAATTCTAGTCTCCTCAGATGGAAGGTCCTTTGATCATAATAGCTTTTATTCGTATCTGATTGCTTCTTAACCCCATGCAAGCCGTTGCTCAACTCATCTAAACCTAGTTTTTTGACCCATACTCTACAAAATTCATTGTATTGAGCTTTTTGGATCAGGATTCCATACAGTTTGGGCTTGGGCTCCAGACTTTGTCCCTACAAATACTTAATGAAAAAAGGTAAAAAAGAAAAAGAAAAGGCTAAATGCATTAGAGTGCCACATGGTAAGAACTAATGCACTCTCACATAAGGTTTCTACCTTCATATATATATATTGATGAGAGGAATGAATGGTTAATATAACATAATTGAGCTGATATACCTATTGGATTCAAGCATTTTTGGATCAAGTGGTGTCTCTATATGTTATATTAACTACTCAAGGTGTCTTCCTGAAGTGTTTATCTCCCCAACATTTGGCCATTACACACACACTTTTGTAAGTTAGTTTTAATTAAAAGATTTGGACTTTAAACAATTATGGATATAGAATTTATCAAACTAATTTTTTTATATACAAGATAAAAATTCTACTATAGCCTAATCTAAGTGTATATATGTGTGAAACTCTCTCCTAGATTCTTCCTTCAAAACATTTCAAAAAAACCCATTTAGCCACATTATGGGTCACACAATCGCCTCTCTAAATGAATGATTTACAAACCAATTTGAGCATGAATTCAAAATTAGCTTAGTTTAATTAGTAATTTATTGGATCAACCAATGAGAAGAAGATTTATCATTCTGTAGAGGAAGAATCACATTTAGCGCGACTCTAATTGCATTCTTACACCAACATTCTGCTACCTTTTGCTTTTGCCTTTAAGAGACCTTGATCTTGTGTTAGCTCTGTCCATGCGAAGATGATCTCTCTTTTATGGTTTCTCTCTACTACAACCAAGCATGTTTTCTCCTCACTCTTAGCGACATCAAAACTCACTTTCACCAAAGCAGGGAGAAGGTATATATGTGGTGTAATGGGAATATGAAATGACCCCTTAGTTACATAGGGGTGGACCCCACAAAATGCCCCCTCACACAATTGCCGCTTTTGTTTTGTTTTTGTTTTTGTTTTCCAGCCAAAAAAAAAAAAAAAGTCACAAAATATAGAATGTAGTTTTATGCAAGCATTTTGAGAAGCTTTGTGTTGTATCATTTCAATCATTCTTGTCATATTATTATTGGAAATAGTTTTGTAGAATTTATTTGAAAATTCTCAAATTATAACATGCTTTGTAAACTATTCATCATTAAGAAACTTGCTTTTCCCCCACCTCTATTAATTATGCTACTTATGGGGATCGGTCTTATCCCATTCTTTCAAAAACTTTTTCAGAGTAGGCAGCGATCTCTTGAGACAAGTTTTTGTAGCCAGTAGTAGTTAGACAAATTACTAATAGAGGTTGAACTTTTGTAATGATGATCCTTAGGTGTTGTACATCCTAGAGGAGGCTCTATTCATTCTTTTTAA
Source organism: Quercus lobata (assembly GCF_001633185.2). Classification (NCBI taxonomy): domain Eukaryota; kingdom Viridiplantae; phylum Streptophyta; class Magnoliopsida; order Fagales; family Fagaceae; genus Quercus; species Quercus lobata. Next base: position 72,346,328 of record NC_044908.1, read on the forward strand.
TCTAATAGTGGTGGTGGATTTTATTCCCACTAATGTGACAAGTTGATAATGTGTAATTATATTTATTTAGACCTCAATTCTTTTGTGACCAATGGTCCTTGTAATTATCATAAAGCTTTGACTTGCTTTGGGAGCACTTTTAATGAAACTAGTCACAGACTCGCGCGTTGCACGTGATTATTTTTTATGGTGATCTCATTATTATTATTATTATTTTGTAATTTGAACTAATTTAATGAAAAGTAATGCATTTCATAATCATATTTATCACAAAATAATTTTTTATTATTGTAGAATTGTTTTATTTAAAATTTGAAATCTTAATTCTACCATAGTTGGTTGACTAATTTTTACATCTCTAAGTCAATTAAACACGTTTTGCATGCTACATGTAAACCTTCTTTTCCATAAGGGTTGAAATAATGTGTGTAATATTTTTTTTTCTATGGAAGTTAAAAAGAATAAAATTCACCTTGTCTTAATGTTTTCTAAAAATTAAATTTGGAGATTCTCTTTCAATAATTGTGAAAATTCCAAGCAATAATTCAAAAGGTAATACATGTTACATGTTCATGCTTTGATTGTGTAATTGTATGATTGATTTGGGTTGTAATTTATAAGTTGAATATGGTGGTGTATATCCAAAAGGGCCTAATTATGTTATTTAGGATATTGAATATAGTGTTGTGTGTGATTTGTAGAGTAGCAACGGTTGTAGTAATTAAAAATTGGTTTTTCACTGTCTTTTAAGTTAATAAAAACCTTACATTTACTTTTTTTTTTTCAAAAAACCTTTACATATTTTTTTAATGTCAATCTTTACATATACCTTAATAAGTAAACCCTATACATTTTATTTTCTTAGATGCATAAAAAAAAGACATATATTCCATAATAATAGTGGCTAATTAGTTTTTTCATGTTCTTATTTATAATGTTTCTTACTATTATCATATTTTACTGGCTGTTGATTTTCATAATAGAGGCATTAAATGAGAGTTAAATTCTTCGAACCTTTCATTAGATTTTAAAAGTCATGGTGTGTGAAGAATATAAGCATTTAAGGACTTTTTTTATATTTTATTATTTTTAAATAATGTTAAATGAAATGTAAAAAAAAAAAGATTTTGAAAATTTTCATCTTTATTTCTTATATATTTTTTGTGGGGACCGGCCCAGAATAACAAGTTGGCTGGGTCTTGGGCCCGTCCGAGGACGATTATGTCCGAGGAGACGTCGCGGCCCATAATCCCTGCCCAAGCCAACTAGGGTGAAGAAAACACGTCCGAGGAGCAACTCCTCCTTGGATGTTCCAAAGCCCAAATCAATGCTGCATCCCAATTACTGTAGCCCTCACTCCAAACACGTAAAAAGAAAGAAGGCTCAAAATATCCAAGCAAAGGCTGTCACCACCACATTAAATGCACCCCAACTACTCTCCTGGCCGCATTAATGAAGAGAAGACCCTTGAACAGTGTTACCTTGGTCACTGCAACTCACAAAGAACTGGTAAGGGCGTCTAATGGGACAGGTACTCAAGTGGGGGCTTGGATGATCAATAAGTGTAGGGCCCAGATGATAAAAGAGGGCCTATATCATATGTAAGAGTCCCCCAGAAAAGGGGGACGGAAAAAAAGAGAAGAGGGAGGAGAGAAAACGATAGAAGTCATTGTATGAAAGCCTGTCCATGAATAAAACTTCCACTTTGACATCCACTTTCTTGATTGACGTTTCTCCATCCACTAAGGACATGTAACGAACTGTCTGAGCCAACTGGAACCGAGTTCTTCAGCCCATACTCTACAAATTTCACTGTGTGGGATTTCTTTGGCCAGGGCCTGATCGTCCAGGACCGGGTTAACGAAAATCGTGTCCCTACAATTGGCGCCGTCTGTGGGAAGAACTAGGGTATCAGCTAGCACAGCGGTCGAGCATGGCAGAACTAGGTCCACACCAGGAGAATCCTCACCAGGCTAACTCCCAACAGACACAACCCATTGAGTCCCAGAGGCAAAATAACCCTGCCAACCCAGGCGGCAGAGAGAATCGTGAGGGAAGTGTGCATACTATCCAGACGAGCCAGAGTCACACCCAGATAGGTAGTCACGTATCCCAGAGGCGAAATAGTCATCAGGCCATGCAGCGAGAGATAGATGACCTGAAGAGGAAGTTACGACGTGTGCAGCGAAAACGATCTCCCTCTAGCTCAGGTGAGTCCTCTAATGGGGAGGATGCGAGTTACCGATGGAGGTCAAGGACCCCCCCAAGTGAAAGCTTTTCTTACGAAAGAGAACCACGCCCTATACGGAAATATGAGAGCCCATCCAGCAAGGGTTCGGGAAATGATGCTATGAAGAGGGCGCTAGACCAGATTTCAAGGTCACCCTTCATTTATAGAATTGAAGGGGCTAAGCTGCCTCGACGCTTCAACCAACCAGGGTTCGCCGTCTACAATGGCCGAGCAGATCCGGTAGAGCACGTTAGTCAGTTCAACCAAAAAATGGCTATCTACTCGCAAAATGAAGCCCTGATGTGCAAGGTCTTCCCATCCAGCTTGGGACCAATGGCGATGAGGTAGTTCAATAGCCTGAAGACAAATTCCATAGGCTCGTACAAGCAGCTCACTCAGGCTTTCTGCTCTCGCTTTATTACAAATACCAGAGTCCCTCGACCCCTCAGTTCGCTATTGTCCTTATCCATGCACAAGGGAGAGACCCTGAAAGCATATTCAGATAGATATTGGGAGGTATACAATGAATTAGATGACAACCATGATAATGTTGCTATCAGCACATTCAAAAGCAGTCTCCCCACCGAGCATGGCTTAAGGAAATCTCTCACTGGTAAACTAGTTGCCAACGTTCATCAGTTAAGGGATAGGATTGACAAGTACAAAAGGGTGGAGGAAGATCAGCTGCAAGGAAGGGGAAAGGAGAAGGTCATTCCCCCCAAAGCAAATGATTTCAGGTCGGAACAATATAACCATAACCAGCCGAGGAGAGATTTTTCGCGACAGGCTAGACAAAGTAACACGCAGACGGTGAATGCTGTGTTCAAGGAGCCAGTACAACAGGTGCTGGAGAAAGTAAGGAACGAGCCCTATTTCAGATGGCCAGGAAAGATGGCTGGAGACCCTTCTAAACGTAACCAGAATCTGTACTGCCGCTATCATTAGGACCATGGGCATACCACTGAGGATTGCAGGAATCTATGGAATCACCTAGATCAGTTGGTCCAAGAAGGGAAGTTACGTAATCTCCTGCACCCCTCGAGTGGCCATCCCGGTCAAGCAATGCAAGAGCCTCGAAAGGACGTGTCATTAAGACCCCCCACCGGAACGATACACGTCATCCTCGCCGCACCAGGAAGAACTGGGCCACCCCTCTCCAGGGTATTGGCTGTTGATCGGCTCCCCTCCGAGGACAGGGAAAGGGAATCCAAAAGGTCAAAAAAGGGAAGCTCTTTGATACTAAGATTCTCGGACGAGGATAAGAGAGGAACTATCCAACCACACGACGATGCCTTAGTGGTTACGTTAAGAATTGGAGGCTTCGATGTGAAAAGGGTGTTAGTAGACTCAGGGAGTGCGGTAGAGATAATGTACCCTGATTTATACAAGGGGCTGAACCTGAAGCCGGAGGATTTGACAGCTTATGACTCCCCCCTTATCAGCTTCGAAGGGAAGACCGTTACGCCAAAGGGGTAGATCAGACTACCTATACAGACTGGATCGGAGGTGGTGGAGGTAAATTTTATCGTGGTCGACGCTTACTCGCCCTACACCGCGATAGTTGCCAGGCCATGGATCCACGCCCTAGAAGTCGTATCCTCCACACTTCACCAAAAAGTAAAATACCCATCCAAAGGACAAGTAGAAGAGATTCGTGGAGATCAGGCTATGGCCAGGCAATGTATGGTGGCCGCCATCTTGCATCGGTCCCATGCCGAGTCCTCGGCCCCTGAGAGCTTATAGCAACCAGCCGCCTCGGCAGGGCAAGACGATGGGCTAGCCGAGGAGATAAGGTGTGAAAGTTTAGATAAATTCACTGTCAACAACGATCCGGAGAAATTTTTCCAGGTCGACTCCGAGTTGCCTTCTCAAGAAAAAGAGGAACTGGTCAGATTTCTCAGAGGAAATGTCGATGTGTTTGCATGGGACGCCTACGACGCCCCGGGAGTTGATCCTAGCCTTATTTGTCACCACCTGAACGTTAACCCATTTTCCACTCCGAAGAAGCAACCACCCCGACGCCCCTCAAAGGAACATGCTAGTGCCGTAAGAGACGAAGTGGCAAAACTGAAAAAAGCAGGGGCTATCAGAGAGGTCTTTTACCCCGAATGGTTGGCAAACACGGTAGTCGTAAGGAAGAAAACAGGGAAGTGGAGAGTCTGCGTGGACTTCACGGACCTAAACAAGGCGTGCCCAAAGGACCCATTTCCCTTACCTCGAGTCGACCGATTGGTGGATGCAACCGTGGGTCACCCTCGAATGAGTTTCCTGGATGCCTTCCAGGGCTATCATCAGATACCCCTTGCGTTAGAAGACCAGGAGAAGACGGCTTTCATGACGCCCATCGGAAACTATCACTATAAGGTGATGCCGTTTGGACTAAAGAATGCAGGGTCAACCTACCAAAGGATGATGACCAGGATGTTCGAGCCACAGCTAGGCAAAATCATTGAGGTTTACATAGAAGATATGGTCGTAAAGAGTAAAGTGGTGTCCGAGCATGTGAAAGATCTTGAAATAATCTTTGCTATCTTAAGGGAGCACAAGTTGCGGCTCAATGCTTCCAAATGTTCATTCGAGGCTGGGTCGGGGAAATTCTTGGGGTATATGGTAACCCACAGGGGAATAGAAGTAAGTCCCGATCAAATCAAAGCAATTAACAGCCTACAGGCTCCTCGGAATCCGAAAGAAGTGCAGAAGCTCACTGGCATGATCGAAGCATTGAATAGGTTCATATCACGATCAGCGGATCGATGTCGACCTTTCTACCTCTTGATAAATAAGTGGAAATGGTTTGAATGATCGAAGGATTGTGTTCGGGCCTTCCAGCAACTTAAGGAATACCTATCACGACCACCCATCATGTCCAGCCCTGAGGCAGACGAGGTATTATTTGCATACGTCGCTGTAGCTCCCCATGCTGTAAGCCTGGTACTGATACGGGATGATAATGGGGTGCAGCGACCGGTTTACTATGTGAGAAAATCATTACATGAGGCCGAGGTGCGATACCTACCTTTGGAAAAGGCAATTCTGGCGATAGTACATGCCACCCGGAAGCTCCCTCACTACTTTCAGGCGCATACGGTCATCGTTCTAACTCAGCTTCCCCTTCGAGTAGTGCTTCGAAGCGCCGACTACACAGGAAGGATCGCCATGTGGAGTGCGCTTTTGGGGGCCTTCGATATTAAATATATGCCCAGATCCTCCATTAAAGGTCAGGTCCTCGCAGACCTGGTCGCAGAGTTTGCTGAGCCCTCTGTAGAAACAATAACCGAGAAGAAAGACCTGGATGGAAAATCGGTTGCTACAATTTCAGCAGGGAGGACCTTGCATTGGAAGGTCTACGTGGATGGCGCGGCCAACCAGAGAGGATCTAGAGTCGGGATAGTTTTAATATCGCCGGACAGTGCTGCCATTAAGAAATCACTGAGACTCGGGTTCTCGGCTACGAACAACGAGGTCGAGTATGAAGCCTTACTTCAAGGGATGATGATGGCTCAAAGATTGGGCGGAAAGGTAATAGAAGCATTCTCGGACCCTAAATTGGTCGTCGGCCAAGTGATGGGTGAGCTGGAAGCTGGAGATGCTAGGATGCAAGAGTATCTAGGAAAAGTCAAACGCCTATAGTCGAGTTTTGAATCCTTCAATCTGACACACGTTTCCAGGAGTGTAAACAGCCATGCAGACTCGCTGGCCACTCTCGCCACGTCCTCGGCACATAATCTGCCGCGAATGATCCTTGTCGAAGATCTAGTCCAAGCGAGTCCCATTAGAAGAGACCCGGCCCAGGTCCATCAGATCAGAAAGAATCCCAGCTGGATGGATCCCATAAAAAACTTCCTCCAAAATGACATCCTACCGGAGGGAAAATTGGAGGCCGAGAAGATACGGAGGAATGCTCCTAGGTTCTGGCTATCGAAGGACCACAAACTGTATCGGCGCTCCTACTTTGGGCCATACATACTCTGCATACATCCAGAAGAATCCGAGCCTTTACTTGAAGAGTTACACGAGGGGATTTGTGGAAGTCACACCAGAGGGAGGTCGCTAGCACACAGGGCACTCACCCAAGGATACTGGTGGTCGAACATGCAAAGAGAGGCCCAAGAGTACGCCAAGAAGTGTGATCAGTGCCAGAGGTTCGCCCCAAATATCCACCAGCCCGGAGGGGTCCTTAACCCCCTCTTCAGCCCCTGGCCGTTCGCATAATGAGGTCTTGATATTGTCGGTCCTTTCCCCAAAACTGCGGGGAACAAGCGATATATAATAGTTGGAACCGACTACTTCACCAAATGGGTGGAGGCCGAACCTTTGGCCAACATTTGGGACGTGGATGCCCAGAAATTCATCTGGAAGAACATTATTACCCGCTTCAGAACTCCACACACACTCATTTCAGACAACGGTCTCCAATTCGACAGCAAGAACTTTAGGGAGTATTGCCGCGAGTTTGGGATCATTAACCGATACTCCACTCCCGCCTACCCCCAAGGAAATGGGCAGGTCGAGGCCGTGAACAAGGTCATAGTGAATGGACTAAAGAAAAGACTGGATGAGGCAAAGGGGAGATGGGTAGAAGAGCTCCCACACGTCTTATGGACCTATCGGACAATGCCGCGACGGTCAACCAGTGAAACCCCCTTTTCGATGACTTATGGGGCTGAGGCCGTGCTCCCAATTGAGAACAACTTTCCCACACTGAGGTCTAACTCATTTACCCCAGATAGTAACGACAAGCTATTGGGAAGGAGTCTAGACTTAGCCGAGGAAAGAAGGGAAAAAGCAACGATCCATATGGCCTATTATCATCAGAAGCTGAGACAAGGATATGATGCCAATGTTAAAATGCGACCTTTAGGTCCGGGTGATCGAAGTGATGAGAAAGATTCTCGACAGCGCAAAAAACCCCTCTTGGGGCAAGCTGGGGCCCAATTGGGAAGGACCGTATCGCATCACGTCTGTGGCCCGGATAGGCGCTTATTATCTAGAAGATTTGGATGAAAAAACTGTACCTCGACCGTGGAATGTAAATAACCTAAGAAGATACTATTATTAATGAAAATGACTTTGCCTATGTTTTGTTTCGTTATTATCCTGTGCCCGCTGGTCTATTCGCAACTATTCATAGTTTTAAACAGAACCTAAATCCTGCATGGCTCCTCGGACCACAGACTTAGGGGAAATTATTACTTATGACAATTTATCCAAGTTTTAAACAGAACCTAAGTCCTGCGTGGCTCCTCGGACCACAGAATTAGGGGAAATTATTACTTATGACAATTTATCCAAGTTTTAAACAGAACCTAAGTCCTGCATGGCTCTTCGGACCACAGACTTAGGGGAAATTATTACTTATGACAATTTATCCAAGTTTTAAACAGAACCTAAGTCCTGCATGGCTCCTCGGACCATAGACTTAGGGGAAATTATTACTTATGACAATTTATCCAAGTTCTAAACAGAACCTAAGTCCTGCATGGCTCCTCGGACCACAGACTTAGGGGAAATTATTACTTATGACAATTTATCCAAGTTCTAAACAGAACCTAAGTCCTGCATGGCTCCTCGGACCACAGACTTAGGGGAAATTATTACTTATGACAATTTATCCAAGTTTTAAACAGAACCTAAGTCCTGCATGGCTCCTCAGACCACAGACTTAGGGGAAATTATTACTTATGACAATTTATCCAAGTTCTAAACAGAACCTAAGTCCTGCATGGTTCCTCGGGTCACAGACTTAGGAGAAATTATTACTTAAGGGAAATCATTTCAAGGTGTGCGTGCGGTCTAACATCATTGCAACCCTTATTCAAATTCGCTGCACGACATCCTTTCTATCTCGACCGTTTATATTTATTTATATCGTCGCAAACGTTAAATAAAGGGATGGTACCAGCATACATCCATAGAAAACAGAGAGAACATTCTATATTAATATTCCGAGGTCAATACAAAGAGAGGTCCTTACAAAAGAACACAAAAACAGGACGACTCTCATTCAAAAAAAAAAAAAGAGAAGTACAAAAATTAAAAACCTAAAAGCTAAGCCTTGGCAGGAGGATCCTTCTTCTGCTCTAGCTGAGGAGAAGGAGCCTCGGAGATAGAGTCCATGGCAGGATCCTTCGCTTTATCAAGCACAGGGACGGCATCAGGCGCCGCCAAGTCCTGCTCGCAAGTTGCTTGAGCGCCATCAGGATTCTCTCGGATCTCCTGAGGATAAAAGACGTTCTCAGGCAGTCTCAGCGCCGAATTCGCAGGAATTCCTGCAGCATCAAGGGCATGAGCCCATGAGATGCTGCAGTAGTCCCTACACACCTCGGGAATCTCCTCGGATAGCCTGGCCTCCGTTTCTTGGATCCCGAGCTGATGAGAAGCTTTCTTTTCAGCCTCTGCGGCCTCTCGGATCAGTTGGGCCTCTTCTTTAACCCGCCGTATCTCGTCCCCAGCTTTCTGTAGGGCGGCCTTAAGTTCCAGTACATTCTGCTTCTCAGTAGCAAGACTGGTTTCAGTTACGTACAATTGCTGGCGCTGATCCTCGGCTTGGGTTTCAGCATTCTTTAGGCCAGCCTCCGCGCTCTTGCGCTGATTCTTCGATTCTTTGAACTTCTCCGTCAGTTCAAGGATCTCTTGTTTAAGGGACCCCACGGTCTTCTCCACCTCAGTCCGAGATTGAACCTCAACTTTAGCCAAGCTGCGGTTGCTACGGCAGAACTCCTCAGCCACAAACACCTGCTGGGTGATCTGCCAACAAAACAAGACCAAAGTTAGGATAAAATGCAACAACGTTGATGGCTTAATAAAAGGGTGCAAGAATGGCTTACCATCGCGAGGTCCCTTTTAAGGGACAGAAAAAGCTCGGGCTAGGAGAACCGCCTGTAGGCCTCCATATCCCGAGGGAGGAGCACTGGCTGCTCCAGGGCCTCAGCTATGTAGCCCGCTCTGCCCCTGTTGTACTCTCGAACCGAGGCAGTGTAGGGGATAGCAACCCTGTCTAGCTCCATCTTCGGACTCCATGCGCGGGGATTAACGCGCACCTCAGCCCGATTCTCCTCATCTCGGCTCTCCATGGAGTTAGCCCTTTTACTCCTCTGCCCCCGAGCGGCTTTCTGCTTCTTGGCCGAGCGAGGGGCCACTTCACCTTCCTCAGGAACGTCAACCAGCCTTTTCTTTTTTAGGTCAGGGTTAACCTTGAGGCCAGGGTCGGAAGGAACCTGAGGGGCGGTCGGGGGAGGGTCCTGGGCTTGTGACTTAGCAGGCGCCTTTGAAGACTGACCCTTTCCTCGGCTGGACATCAGTTCTCGTAAAGATTTTCCCTTGCCAGTCATATTGCTTACTTCCTCGTCTGAAGAATCGTCCGAGCAAGTTATAATGATTGGAGCGCCAACCACTGAGTTTCGATCCTGCTCTCCTTCAGGATTCGAGAGCTCGACTATGGGGGCTTTGTCAACCTCCTCTTCAAAATAAAACTCGTCTATTTCCTACTCAAGGGAAAGACGAGATGATTCGGCCTCTTCCGCAGCCGGCACGGTGGCTTCGAGGTCTTCTGGAAGCAGTTGCACGACCGGTGGAGGATCCCGAACTCCAAGTAGCACGACTGGCTTAAGATTTACTCGGGCCAAACACCCAGGCTTGGACACGTCAATCCTAGCTAATCGGGGGCTACCAGCTCTGATGGCGTGGCCAACGGGTTGGAAAGCACGGGTTAGTGGTTGATAGCCTAAAACCAAATGACACGCCCGCAGCTGCCCGTCCTCGTGGACGTAGATTTCTGACCTTAAAAGATAATTTAGGGCCGGAACGTTCACGTGGCTCAGCCTGGGAGCAACCAAAGCTCTATCTGCAATACAGCCGAGAAGAAAATTAGAACTAAGCTAAAAGATTTATGACAAATGAAAAAGAGAGTAAGTCCGAGGAGCTAAGCCCCTTTCCTAAAGGATTGGGCCAAAGGTGCCGCACCTGGGGTTCCTGCCTGAGTTGGACAATGAAGACCATCGCTCCATTCTCCTGAGGCAATGAGGAAGTCATCCTTCATAGTCTTATTGGATATGGGGAGACAGGAGATTAGCCTAACCTCCTCGGATAGAGATTTAAGGCAATACCCTCCATTCTCGACGTAGTGGCACTCGTACATGCGTATCACATCATGCCAGGTCAGACCCAGACCCATTCGCTCGTTCAAGACATCTATGCAGCCTAGTACCCTGAACATGTTTGGAGCGCACTGGTGTGACGTTAACCTATGGTGGAACAAGTAGTCCCGGGTAATCCTACGCATGGGGAGTGTCATTCCCCCTTGAATAAAGGCAATCATGGGAATGACCACTTCACCCACGCCTCTATCTAACAGTACTCCTTCTGGGGGACAGTATCGTAGAACCACCCCCGGCGGGATATGGTATTTTGCCCTAAAAGCCTCCATAGCAGCCGGAGTGTCTACTAGTTTTTTGAATCTACCCATCTAAGCTGGACTAGAGAAATGAAAAATAAAATCCGAGGAGAAAATCGAAGCGACGAAGCGAACGGAACTTATGGATATCTTCACAAATAACCGGTGGGGTGATCAGAAATATCTTCTAGGGAGGGCGCTTCGCAGAGACGATTGTGGAGATTTGAAGGAAGGAGGTGCTCAAGGATTTCTGGGCGTTGGAGTTCTCTGGAGCTCTCTATTCTGATGTGCGGATAAAAAAGAAAAAAGGAGCCTCTTAGGCGCTTTATATAGTAGGAGGGAGAGAAAAAAAGTCCCTCCCGCTCGCGAATTCAAGGAGCAATGCTGGCCATCAAATCCACATCTCGCCGTTGGATGAAGGAGACATAAAACTGCCTAGAGTAAATGGCCGCGCCTCGTAAATTGTGGCGCGTCAAAAGTAACCGCCCACGCGCGCGGACCAAGAGTTCATCAATTCCATCCTTCATAAATGTCAAAACCCCGTTTTTCTCCTCAGAGGGAGGTCAAAACCGGATTTTTGAGGGGCTATTGCGGGGACCGGCCCAGAATAACAAGTTGGCTGGGCCTTGGGCCCGTTCGAGGACGATTATGTCCGAGGAGACGTCGCGGCCCATAATCCCTGCCCAAGCCAACTAGGGTGAAGAAAACACGTCCGAGGAGCAACTCCTCCTCGGACGTTCCAAAGCCCAGATTAATGCTGCATCCCAGTTACTGTAGCCCTCACTCCAAACACATAAAAAGAAAGAAGGCTCAAAATATCCCAGCAAAGGCTGTCACCACCACATTAAATGCACCCCAACTACTCTCCTGACCGCATTAATGAAGAGAAGACCCCTGAACAGTGTTACCTTGGTCACTGCAAATCATAAAGAACTGGTAAGGGCGTCTGATGGGACAGGTGCTCAAGTGGGGGCTTAGATGATCAACAAGTGTAGGGCCCAGATGATAAAAGAGGGCCTATATCATATGTAAGAGTCCCCCAGAAAAGGGGGACGGAAAAAAAGAGAGGAGGGAGGAGAGAAAACGCTAGAAGTCATTGTATGAAAGCCTGTCCATGAATAAAACTTCCACTTTGACATCCACTTTCTTGATTGACGTTTCTCCATCCACTAAGGACATTCAACGAATCGTCTAAGCCAACTGGAACCGAGTTCTTCAGCCCATACTCTACAAATTTCACTGTGTGGGATTTCTTTGGCCAAGGCCTGATCGTCCAGGACCGGGTTAACGAAAATCGTGTCCCTACATTTCTATTATTACTGAAGAACGTTTTCCTTTTAGTTTTAATAATAAATATCATTTTCTAGATTAAAGTTTGATTAGTTTTGTGGGGCCAGAGAATTCGCGGCCCAGGCCCACTTTACATTAGGGCCCAAGGCCCAAGCCGAGGAGAGCATTTGCCGAGAACGCATAATAAAATTCCAAAAGGAGTATAAGGATATTGCCGAAGACAACCTCATGTTGAGCACCTCACGAAATGCCTGAAGAAAGGGGCAAACTTAGTGTAGGGGCAGGGCAAGGGAAAAGCTGCCAACATCATAATACAAAACCCTGTATCTGACAAGCCCATACTCTAAACCATACCCTTTAACTTTCCCAACGACCCCTAACCACTCTAGGTATGGGTTGACAGGACAGGTCTGCACTCCAGAAAGTAAAACTTGCACGTGGACTCTAAAGGGGGAAACAGACACTAGTATAAAAGGGTAAACCCCCCAGAAGAAAGAAGGCCCCTGCAAAAGGGAGAAAAGGAAGGATACAAGGCTCCTCGGACGCCCTCCGAGGACTTGAGTCCTACAACCCGTACAAATGGAGGGCTTAGCTAGTCAAGCCAAGCCCGCCCATATAAGAGCTTTCATAGAAGCCACGATTAAACCGCCCATCTGTGCCCAAGGTCATGCCTTTCAAGCCCACTCTCTACAAATCATATTGTTGGGGCCCTTTGCATATGAGCCCAACGTCATTCATGGGTCGTTACAAATCGTGTCCCTACAATTGGCGCCGTCTGTGGGAAAGGCTTGCGCATTGGCTTAGGTGGCGGTGGAGTTAAGCCTTTGTCAAGCAAAGGTCTGCGAGGATGCCTCCATTTCCAGTAACATGCTGTTGTTGTTCCAACATAAGTTTCCACTAGGAGCTATGCCTGGCAGTACCAAGGGCACGAGCAATTCTATGGGGCTCCCAACATCAAGCTAACCCCCCCACCTTGATCAAGGGGCTAACCTTTGGAAAATAAATCAGTAAATAAAGGAATACAAGTTTTGGACAGAACCAAGGCCTTGTATGGTCCTCGGACTCGAGCCTATGGGGAAACCAACTACTTAAAAGAAAAAATACAAGTTTTGGACAGAACCAAGGCCTTGTATGGTCTTCGGACTCGAGCCTATGGGGAAACCAACTACTTAGAAAAAAAACTACAAGTTTTGGACAGAACCAAGGCCTTGTATGGTCCTCGGACTCAAGCCTATGGGGAAACCAACAACTTAAAAGAAAAAATACAAGTTTTGGACAGAACCAAGGCCTTGTATGGTCCTCGGACTCGAGCCTATGGGGAAACCAACTACTTAAAAGAAAAAATACAAGTTTTGGATAGAACCAAGGCCTTGTATGGTCCTCGGACTCGAGTCTATGGGGAAACCAACTACTTAGAAGAAAAACTAGAAGTTTTGGACAGAACCAAGGCCTTGTATGGTCCTCGGACTCGAGCCTATGGGGAAACCAACTACTTAAAAGAAAAAAGAAAAAATACAAGTTTTGGACAGAACCAAGGCCTTGTATGGTCCTCGGACTCGAGCCTATGGGGAAACCAACTACTTAGAAGAAAAACTACAAGTTTTGGACAGAACCAAGGCCTTGTATGGTCCTCGGACTCGAGCCTATGGGGAAACCAACTACTTAAAAGAAAAATACAAGTTTTGGACAGAACCAAGGCCTTGTATGGTCCTCGGACTCGAGCCTATGGGGAAACCAACTACTTAAAAGAAAAAACTACAAGTTTTGGACAGAACCAAGGCCTTGTATGGTCCTCGGACTCGAGCCTATGGGGAAACCAACTACTTAAAAGAAAAAATACAAGTTTTGGACAGAACCAAGGCCTTGTATGGTCCTCGGACTCGAGCCTATGGGGAAACCAACTACTTAAAAGAAAAAAATACAAGTTTTGGACAGAACCAAGGCCTTGTATGGTTTTCGGACTCGAGCCTATGGGGAAACCAACTACTTAAAAGAAAAATACAAGTTTTGGACAGAACCAAGGCCTTGTATGGTCCTCGGACTCGAGCCTATGGGGAAACCAACTACTTAAAAGAAAAAATACAAGTTTTGGACAGAACCAAGGCCTTGTATGGTCCTCGGACTCGAGCCTATGGTGAAACCAACTACTTAAAAGAAAAAACTACAAGTTTTGGACAGAACCAAGGCCTTGTATGGTCCTTCGGACTCGAGCCTATGGGGAAACCAACTACTTAAAAGAAAAAATACAAGTTTTGGACAGAACCAAGGCCTTGTATGGTCTTCGGACTCGAGCCTATGGGGAAACCAACTACTTAAAAGAAAAATACAAGTTTTGGACAGAACCAAGGACCTTGTATGGTTCTCGGACTCGAGCCTATGGGGAAACCAACTACTTAAAAGAAAAATACAAGTTTTGGACAGAACCAAGGCCTTGTATGGTCCTCGGACTCGAGCCTATGGGGAAACCAACTACTTAAAAGAAAAAATACAAGTTTTGGACAGAACCAAGGCCTTGTATGGTCTTCGGACTCGAGCCTATGGGGAAACCAACTACTTAAAAGAAAAAATACAAGTTTTGGACAGAACCAAGGCCTTGTATGGTTCTCGGACTCGAGCCTATGGGGAAACCAACTACTTAAAAGAAAAAATACAAGTTTTGGACAGAACCAAGGCCTTGTATGGTCCTCGGACTCGAGCCTATGGGGAAACCAACTACTTAAAAGAAAAATACAAGTTTTGGACAGAACCAAGGCCTTGTATGGTCCTCGGACTTGAGCCTATGGGGAAACCAACTACTTAAAAGAAAAATACAAGTTTTGGACAGAACCAAGGCCTTGTACGGTCCTCGGACTCGAGCCTATGGGGAAACCGACTACTTAGAAGAAGAAATACAAGTTTTGGGGCACAACTTGGACGTTATGTGGCACTTAGAATCTACCCTCGGATCCTCAATACCCAGGGAACTGATGCGACTGTCATAGGGTCAGGTATCATCAAAAACACGGCTGATGTCCCTCACTGCTTGGCAACCCTCTCGGATGGTTTATTTAGAGTTCATTGTTCTCGGATGGTCTCTTTGCCCACATTGCAGAGCACTCAGCTGTTATCTCGGTTAGTTTTATGAGTTTAATCTACTGTGAGTTAGCATTATTATACTTGATAATGTCGATAAGTTCGAATTAATAGGATTCTGTTTCAAGTTTTCCTGCTCTAAGTATCATTAAAGGAAATTATCAATGTAGTATCCCATTCACAGTTGTTGCAGAAAAAGAAAAAAGAAATATTTAAAAGGAAACAAATCCATTTTTTATTAAGACAAAGAAACAGTATAGCGTACAATGAAAGAGCTTAAATAAGCTCGTACTAAAACTAACTACACAAGCGAAAAGAAAAGATACAAGGGAATGAAGAAAAAGCCGAAGAAGAGGTGCAGAGGAGAGACGTGCTGCCGCTCCAAAATTTTGTCTAAGGAAGCCATTCTTCAATACTTTTACATGCCTATAACTCAGGCAGCAAAAGAGCCCAACTTCGGGCTTGCACCGTTGAAGAAAAGGTGCAGAGAGCCCGACTTCGGGCTAGCGCTGCTGAAGAAAAGGTGCAGGGAACCCAACTTGCGGCCAGGACTGTTGAAGAAAAGGTGCAGGGAGCCGGAAGTTGATGAGCCTCCACGTAACCACGCCTGCGATAGAGCAGACGGTGCTGATGGCGGAAAACCGTACTTCTGACGCACCAAGAATCTGGTGCGACCAGTACCTGCTTCGGATTTTGACTGAAAGAGGGAGAAATACCATTTCCCCCTTGTCAAGATGGAAGATTATCTTGAATCTGTGCCTCCCCTATCCAGACCACGCCACCTTGAGTCTCGGAAGGACCCGGCGCCTCTGTGGCGGATATAGTTCCTTTACCCCCGTCCGTGTCTCAAACATATGGCACAAAGAGTGGATAGCACTGAGCATGAAAACTGTGATTGTAGTTGGAGGATTATGATTTTGAAGAGAACCGAAGGGTTTGTATGTAAGGAGAATAACCTCCTATCCTACTTATATAAAGGGTAAGGTGGTGGCATTCAATTCGTGCAGCTTTCCAAGGAATGCTACGGACAAGGAAGAGTTGGCTCAATTTCCAACGCCATTCGCAACCGTAGGATCTGAAGATCCTCGTGAAGGCGCGCCTCGAGTATTGAAGAGTCAAAGGACTCCACGTGAGTGGGTAAAGGAGTGCCTCTTAATTTGGCACACCTCCCATGTAAATGGAAAAACACAAATATTAGTAGAGTACAGAATCTGAGCAAGCTATAATGTAGGCCCAACATTACCAAAACCCTCCTCCCCAACTAAAAAGTCGGGCAGCAGGATTTTGAGGGGCTATTGTGGGGCCAGAGAATTCGCGGCCCAGGCCCACTCTACATTAGGGCCCAAGGCCCAAGCCGAGGAGAGCATTTGCCGAGAACGCATAATAAAATCCCAAAAGGAGTATAAGGATATTGCCGAAGACGACCTCATGCTGAGCACCTCACGAAATGCCTGAAGAAAGGGGCAAACTCAGTGTAGGGGCAGGGCAAGGGAAAAGCTGCCAACATCATAATACAAAATCCTGTATCTAACAAGCCCATACTCTAAACCATGCCCTTTAACTTTCCCAACGACCCCTAACCACTCTAAGTATGGGTTGACAGGACAGGTCTGCACCCCAGAAAGTAAAACTTACACGTGGACTCTAAAGGGGGAAACAGACACTAGTATAAAAGGGTAAACCCCCCAAAAGAAAGAAGGCCCCTGCAAAAGGGAGAAAAGGAAGGATACAAGGCTCCTCGGACGCCGTCCGAGGACTTGAGTCCTACAACCCGTACTAATGGAGGGCTTAGCTAGTCAAGCCAAGCCCGCCCATATAAGAGCTTTCATAGAAGTCACGATTAAACCGCCCACCTGTGCCCAAGGTCATGCCTTTCAAGCCCACTCTCTACAAATCATATTGTTGAGGCCCTTTGCATACGAGCCCAACGTCATTCATGGGTCGTCACAAATCGTGTCCCTAGAAGTTTCAAGTTTAAATTTTGTATGATTTTATTTAATTGTTGATTATATGATTTAATTAAGTGAATTTAACAATTTATTTATTTTCATTGTAAAGTTTATAATAACATTCGTAGGGTCATCTTTAATTAATTTTTTACTCCTTTAGCCGTCGGTCTCTTTGTTTTCCAATTAACGGTTACTAATTAATTTATTTAATTGACGTTTGATTTCTTTTACTAATCTCTTTCTCTCCATCTTTGTTAACATCTTATTGTTTTCCCAAATTTGATGATAATTCTAATGTACTAAATATGCATATTGTAACGTTTATTTTTATTTTTATTTTACTCCATTTTGCTGCCATGAAGTTAGTACATCCATAACTATTAGTTTATTATTTTATGATATGTTTGGTTTGATATTATTATTATTATTATTATTATTATAAATTTAGTGTTTCTAAAATAGCATGTGTTTTGTATTATCTTTTTCTATTAATGCATTGTAACGTTTTATGGGAATACTTTATAAGAAAATTGTTTATTCTTTTGTTTTGTTTTTTTTTAAATTGAGTGTTTCTAAATTGATATTTGTTTTGGATTTCATTTTTCCATTGATGCATTGTAACATTTCATGGGAAGACTTTATAAAAACAATTTTTATTTATTGAATAAAATATTATACATTTAATTTTTTTTTTAAATGAGACATAATATAAATAATTATGATATGGAGGATGTTGCTAAATTTAAATGTTGAATAAAATAAGATGAGAATAAAATAATAAAAATGAAATGTATAGCAATAAACACCATATTATTTTAGTTATGCTAGGTAATAAAATAATATTATATTTTTATATACTATCTTTATAATGCAATAATATAACATTTAACAACCAATGAGAATAAAAAAGATAACAACATAAAATATAAAACTAAATCGTATCAAGCTCGATTACCTGTCAATTCCAATTTTAGCAAACTAACTGACTTCTAGTAGTCTAAAACTGATTTCTGCGATGCATTTGGTGGAGCTTTCAATACTGCATCAGTATGTTTTGATGGTCAACCTGTTACACTAAAATTAAAAAATATATATATACCAAAAATTGAAGGAATATATATATATATATATATATATAGAGAGAGAGAGAGAGAGAGAGAGAGAGAGAGAGAGAGAGAGAGAGAGAGAGAGAGATGCTTTTGTGTGTGGAAAAATAGAAATTATGCATGGAATAAGAGGGAGAATGACAATTTTATAGCATGAGGATAAGAATAAGAAGAGTAAAAAATAAAGGAAGATAAAAATATAGAATAATATTAATATTGAGAGTAGTAGGGATATGAAAAGTTGAAATGAAATGAGAAAGGTTGAAGAAAGTTAAGGTGGAGAGTAGTGGGGATATGAAAAGTTAAAATGGAATTGAAAATTTAATAATAAATAAGAATAATTAAAAATAAGATAAATTAAATATGATATTTTAATTGTAATATAATAGAGTTTTTAATTCACTTTAAATGTTAAAAAATTGTATAAAAAAATTGGAAAAAAATTGATAATGACATGGCTGCTGACGTGGCTTAATGGGAGCGTAGCAACATTAAATGTTACGCTTCAGCTTTTAGTAATATATTGATTGTTATGAAAATTACTTGATGCTGGTGGAAATTCTTTAGATTGAATTGCCAAAATATTTACAAGTACTTTTGGGTTGTAGTTTCCTCATGCTTTGGACCCTTTTTGGATTTAGGGCGTGAAAGTTAGTGGTATCAGAGCTTAGGTTATGATTTTGTAGACTTTGAAGATAGGAATTAATTTTGATCTAAGTCAAAGCATTAGTGGTTTGATGAATCCTTTATTTTGTACATTTGTTTCAGCTTTCACATGTTATTCCTTTATTTTATCTAGCTTGTCTATGCTAACCTTTTTTGTTGCCTTCTGATTTACTTGCTTTATTTCTTGGGTATAAGTATAAGTAACTATACCTCCTAAAAAGAAAGCACATAAAGCAAGGCATGTAGATGAGGTTCTAGCTCCAGAACATGGCCCTAGGCAACACCAAGAGCATGAGAGATCTGTCACTCTTGATGGTTGTGAGATTAATGAGGCAGCAAATAGGATCTATGCTAGGATTGTTAGAGTAGTCTAGGGTGGTGAGCATAGGAGGGAGGATTGTTATTTTGGGGATTTTCATAAGCAAAACCCTCCAACTTTTAATGGTGAGCTTGTCCCAATGGCAGCAGAGAATTGGCTGCTAAAAATGGAAAAGTTATTGAGAGCCCTTGAATGCATTGATGCTCAAATGGTGGTGTATGCTACTTTTGCTTTTCAGGATCCTGCTCAAACGGGGGGTCTTTCACTCCTTTGTAGTTTACTTTTACTTCTCCATTTTGTAAAGGTGAAGATTTGGGATTTAATTAATCATGGATATAGAATTTATCAAACTAATTAGTGGGTGTAACTTGGGCAGCCTTCCTTTCTGACGCCCAAATCAATCGAAATCCAACATAAACTTGGCCCAACCTAAGATAATAATCTAACCTGAACACAAAAAAACATTTATACAATATAGACTTGGGTAGAGTTGTCTTGATTAAAGGTCGAATTTGTCACGTTAAGAACTTAAGGTTGAAACCTAAAAAGCTTAGGTTAGCCTCCATTCCAGACATACCTTTCTAGATAACAACTCCAGGTTAGTCCTGGCTTTGTCGGATACCATGCATATGGCAATCCCTCCATTTTTTCTCTTTTTAATTAATATAAAAAGAAAAGAAAAAAAAAGTGAGGAAGGATGATCCATCGTGATTATCTTACTTGAACGTGATCATTATAATTTATAACTCTACCTATTGAGTAACAACATGTCTAAGAGGTCTGATAGGAATGGGGAGCCATAGGCTCTCCCTTAGGAGAGTTTGAGCCATAGATTGAGCCCAATCCATCCCCTCTCTCTCTCTCTCTCTCTCTCTCTCTCTCTCTATATATATATATATATATATACATCCTCCTGTCACAATAAATGGATTTCAATTTGTCCCAAATAATTTTGATTTCATATATTGTGAAAAGGAAGATTCATATATTCAAAGCATGAAATAATTATCATTAAGGAGAATAAGAGGTAGAAATTCTATTGCAAAATAAATATTATCTTCTAATCATGTGATCATATCTGTAGAAGTTGGAGTTGGATGTGCCTAGTATAATCCTTGGAGAGCAAAGAAGTCGCAACGAATGGTTCAAATTCACTATTTTATTTATTTATTTATTTTTAAGATAACAGGTAGAACTTCTTTTGTTTTCTTAAATCTCTACTTTTGTTAATTACTTGTTATATGTTGTAAGGGTTAGGTATTGCACCTATGCACCTGCCCATTTCTCCCTCACAAAATTTTTTACCTACCTAACTTTTTAACTTTAATTTTATTATTTTTCTAAATCTGTTTTATTATTAGGTGGTGAGATTGAAAATTGCTTTTCTCAACGCTCAATCTCAACTATTGATTATAGTTGCATCAAGTCTTACATTAAGTATCACCAAACATGTCATGATTAATACCCTATAATTGTAGGGCCTTTTGGTAGGAAAAAAAAAAAAAGCTTTTTGATATTTTGGGCAAAAATGGCCCATTACCATCAATTTTGGAAATAATTTGCTCAGAAACACTGTTTCCGAACTATATAGCAATCTACCACTTTTTCGGGCCTATAGCGGCGTTTTCCTGAAAAAAATTTTTATAAGTCCCATAACAGGTTCAAGGGGCCCTATAGTGGCGTTTTTAAGCCCTATAGTGACGTTTTTGGGCCCTATAGCGGCGTTTTTCTGCAAAATTTTTTTATAAGTCCCATAACAGTTTCAAGGGACCCTATAGTGGCGTTTTTAAGCCCTATAGTGACGTTTTTGGGCACTATAGCGGCGTTTTCCTGCAAAATTTTTTTATAAGTCCCCATAACAGGTTCAAGGGGCCCTATAGTGGCGTTTTTTAAGCCCTATAGTGACGTTTTCGGGCCCTATAGCGGCGTTTTCGGAAAAAGTGGTATTTCCCTAATTATTTCCGAAACAGTGCTCTGTTGCTAAATATTTTAAAAATTAATGCTAATGGGCCATTTTTGCCGATATTTTGCGCTTGGACCTATTTGGACTCTAGGAGAATAGGAGAGAATATATCATGGGCGGTTGTATGTTTTTAAAAAAAATAAAAGCGGTAAGTGTAAAATTGAGAGAAATTCTAAATAGGAAAAGAATTTTATTGATCACAGAAAATATCTAGAAGGTCTTAATTGATTTACAAGCCCTACTCTTCTTTGGATTCACATCAGGTGCAATACCTAATCAATGGCTGAGATTGAAAGATTGAAAAAGTAACTTTCAATCTCAGCCATTAAATAAAATATATTTAAAAAGAGTAAAAAGGTTAAAGTTAAAAAGTTAAAAAAGTTAAAAAAATTGTGAGGGAAGTGGAGGTATTGCACCAGGTGCAATACCCTAGGTATTGCACCTGATGTGAATCCCTCTTCTTTATACACACGCAGCAGAGTGAGGGGGAAGAATAACTAACTATCAAAGCTAACTAATCACAGATCAACACGTGTTAGCTATTTAAATCAATGCAAAACTAAACTTGACAGCTGTACATTTAGTCTAACGGCTTTATTTCTTCAATCTACTTCTTTTCCTTTTGATTAAAACAGTGTCGTTCTCACCTCTTCATCGTCACCTAGTTCATTGAATGCTTCAATACTCCCCTTCAAGTCTTGAACTGTAAGTTCACAGACTTGGCTTTCAATAGGCTTGAGACTTGGTGAATAAATATCAAGCAACCCCAAGCAATTCACCAACCTAGAAAAAGCTGGAAGCCCCAATGCCTTTGTGAAAATGTTTGCAATTTGAAATTGACTTAAAACATGGAAAGTTTTGATCACACCCTCTATTATCTTATCCCTGACCAGATGACAATCGACTTCAATATGCTTCGTTCACTCATGAAAAACTGGGTTAGTTGCAACATGCAGTGCAACTTGATTATCATAGAATAACTGAGCACTCTTAGGATGATCAACCCTCAAATCCCTTAGCAACATAAGAACCTAAACAATTTCACATGTTGTGGTAGCTATTGCTCTATACTCTGCCTCTGCTGAAGATCTAGAAACAGTGCTTTGTTTCTTTGATCTCCAAGAGATTAGAGAATCACCTAGAAAGACACTATAACATGTTAAAGATTTCCTTGTATCAGGATAGCTTGCCCCATCGGCATCATAGAATGCTTTTACCTGCAAATCTGAGTTGCTAGCAAAAAACAAACCTCTGCCAGGTGTGCCTTTTATGTATTGAAGAATTTTGTTGACTACTTGCATGTGAGGTTGTCTTGGTTCAGCCAAAAATTGACTCGATGTGTGTACAACATATGTGATGTCTAGTATAGTTAAGGTCAAATATAACAATCTCCCTATTAATGTCCTGTATTGGTTTGCATCTGGCAACAACTTTCCTTGATCCTTTGAAAGATGCAAGAGTTTTGCTCCATAGGTGTTTTAATTGGTCTAGACCCTAAATGACTTGTATCTTGTAGAATTTCCAAAGCATACTTTCTTTGGTATAGACTGATTCCCTTGTCACTTCTTGCTACTTCAAGCCCCAAGAAATACTTTAGATAACCTAAGTCTTCTAGACCAAACTTAGCATCAAGCAAAGTCTTCAATTCATGAATACACTTAGGATCATTCCTTGTGAGAAAAATGTCATCCACATAAATCAGCAAAATAGTGAGTGATAAGCCTTTAGTGAGAGTCGAGAGAGAGTAATATGCCTTTGATTTGACAAAGCCAAAATTCAGAATTGTATAAGAAAATTTAGCAAACCATTGTCATGATGCTTGCTTAAGTCCATAAAGACTTTTGTTAAGCTTGCAGACCAGTGTTTGAGCACTGCCAGAACCAAAAACACACTCCCCTTTGCTATGAAAACCAAGGGGGAGACTCATATAAATTTCCTCATCCAAATCACCATGCAGAAAGACATTGTTAACATCCATTTGATGGAGGAACCACCCTTTCACAGCAGCCAAAGACAGCACCCTTCTCACAGAAACAGAGAAGGTGTCAGTATAATTAAGCCCTTCCCTTTGAGTGTACCCCTTTGCAACCAACCCGGCATTATGCCTCTCAAATGTGCCATCTGACTTATACTTTGTTCGGTAAACCCATTTGCAACCAATTGGTACCTTGCTCGATGGGAGAGTGGTTAAAGTCCAAGTATTGGTTAGCTCAAATGCCTTAATTTCCTTGTCCATGGTAGCTCTCCACTCAGAAGATTAAACTGCTTCAAGGAATGAGGTAGGGTATGTGAAATTGGAATCAATAACCATGACAAATTGCTGATATGACTTACTGAGATTAGAGTAACCAAGGCAAGCAAAAATGTCATAAGGTTGCCTAAGTAATGGTTTTGAACCTACTGCCTTACAAGAGTAGTGTTGAAGATAGGAAGGTGGTTTATGTGGTCTAGTGGATTTTTTGGCACCTAAGGGTGAAGAAGACCTAGCAATAACTAAAGTACCGGTGTCTAATTCAGAAATAACAAGCAATGTAGGAGTATCATGTTCATGAGAAGGTTGTGGAACAGATGACTGCTTTATAGAAGGAATATCTATAGTGTTTGTGAGATCTACAGAACCATGAGTATCTGCAGAATCATAAGTATTTGCAGAATCACAAACACCTCCAGAAATAGGCAAAGGTTCAATATGATCTTGCAAAGGAACAGACAATGATGGAATAGAATCTGGGAAAGTATCAGGTACACAATGAGGTACAACAAAATTATATAGAAAACCAGTTGAGGAGGAACCTGAATTGACACAACTCTATAGAGTAGCAAAGGGAAAAATAAACTCATAAAATACAATTTCTCTTGAAACAGAAATGGTTCTAGTATCCAAGTCTAGAACCTTGTAACCCTTAATACCAGTGGGATAACCTAGAAAAACACACTTTTTAGCCCTTGGTGCAAACTTATGCCTATTGTAGGAAGGAGGTTACTTGAAGAGCATTTCATAAGGCGTTTTGTTCTCTAAGTGCTTTAAAGGCAATCTATTAATGAGGTAGGTTGCTGTCAAAATATAGTCACCCCAGAGGAACAGAAGATTGAAATTTTAATGCTCGAGCAACAATTAAAATGTGTTGATGCTTCCTCTCAACAATAGCATTTTGTTGAGGAATATCAACACAAGTCAATTGATGTAGTATACCTTTGGTTTTCAAAAAAAATTTCATAAAAAATTTTGTGCCATTGTCACTTCTAAGGCATTTGATTTTAGCACCAAATTGAGTTTCAACCATTATTGAAAATTGTTGAATTAGGGCTTGTGTTTCTACCTTGGATTTAAGCAAATAAACCCAAGTGCATCTAGAGTAATCATCCACAATGGTAAGGAAAAATCTATATCCATCAATAGTAGAAACAGAAAAGGGACCTTATAGATCACAATGAATCAAATCAAAGATAGCATTTGAAATATGAGTACTAGAAGGAACAAAAAATCTCTTTTGTTTAGTAAGATGACAAATGTCACAATAATGTGGTTTATTTATTGCCAAATCAGAGACAGTTTGACTTAATAAAGAAAATATTGCATGAGAAGGATGTCCTAAACAAAAATGCCACAAATCAGAAGTTACAGTAGCAAAGTCTATAGCAGAAGGTTAAGGAGGAGAAGGTGAGCAAATAGCAAGCACAAAGGATGATGGAAAAGAACTATGTTGTAGTAGATATAGACCTTTTGTTGCTTTACCCAGTCCAATCATGTTCTAGTGAACTAGGTCCTGGATAAAGCAAAAGGAACCAAGAAAAACAAGATAGCAAAACAAAGTTTTGGTGAGCTGATTAACTGAAATGACGTTGAAAGTAAATGAAGGAACACATAAAACTCCATAACGCACTAAAGTTTCTAAAATGTGTACTGTCCCAATGTGTATTACTAAAGCCCTTTCTCCATTAGGCAGATAAACATAGGCGTTTATAGTGGATGTTATGGTGGTTAAAATAGAGACAGAGTGCACCGTGTGATTAGTAGTACCAGTGTCAATGATCCAAGCTTGTCTATTTACATACTGGGCTAAAAATATAGAATGAGATAGGTTTGGTGGTAACCAAAAAGGATTATCTGAGAAGTTGTTAAACAAGTGAGATGGCAAGGAAGCACTAGAATTGGTAGCAACATTTGCAAGTGGTGACAAAACTGAAGCTGCTTAATGAGCAGGTGCAGCTTGATGAGTAGAAGCTTCATTGAGAGATTGAGAAGCCAGGAAAGAGAGCAATTGCTCACATTGAGCTTGAGTGATTGGACACTGAGGCTGTGATCCAGAGTGCTATGGTGAGCAATTCATCATCTATGGTGGACAATTCATCATCTCATCTTGATTATGAAAACCAAATAAGGGTTAAGGAGCAAAATTCCCAAAATTGCCAAGATTGGGAGAAAAGGTCCTAAATTTTCCTGAACTAGAAACCTGATTAGCAGAAGATTTTCCTTTAGGCTTATAACCTGGTGGATAACCATACGATTTGTAGCATTTGTCTGCAATATGGCCAACAACTCCATGGTAAGTACAGCTAGGCCTTTCCTTCTTTGAATTCCATCCTTTTCCACCATATCTTCCATAATTGCTACCTTGATGCCTTGCTGATTCCCATTGTGATAGGTTTGTCCTTGATAACTCTTTGCATTTGAGTTATTAGTAGCATAAAAAGCAGTTGGTTCAAGAACTATACCTGCTTGACTAATTTGCTTATGTTTCTCTTCTTGCAATTTCAATGAGTAAACCTTATTGATGCTAGGAAGAGGCTCAGTTATCAGAATTTGACTTCTAAGATTAACATAGCTATCATTAAGCCCCATGAGAAAATGAAAAACTTGATCCTTCTTTTGTGCGTCTAACTGAGATTTTTGAGAACCATAAGTGCAAGTGCAAGTGCAGGTAGGACATGCTTGATAATTCACAAGTTCATCTCATAAAATCTTGAATCTTGTAAAATAAGAACTTATTGAGATGGGACCTTGTGAAAGTTTTGAAATTTCTTTTTGAACTTCAAAGAATCTTGAAGCCTTTGGCTGAGAAAACATGTCTTGCATGTCGATCAATAAATCCCTTTCAGTGTGAATGTACATCACACTAGATTGAAGCTCTTTGCTCAAGGAATCTACCAACCAAGAAAAAATGGTGGTGTTTGATCTGTGCCAAGCATTGTACAGAGATGAAGATGGATCAGGCATGGAAATTTGGCCATTGACAAAACCAAATTTGTTTCTACCACTCAAGGAGAGAAACACGGCTCTCGACCAACTCAAGTAATTCTCAAGACCAGTGAGTGGTTGTGAGACAAGAACCACGGAGTTATTAGATCGTGGAAGAAAGTAAGAACTCGATGGATTGGAATTTTGATACATCCATTGAAGAAGTAGAATTCGATTTGCAATCTACAGTCATCAAATGATTTGTTGAAGGCTAAGGATCCATTGGTTGTATTTTAGAATCCATAGCTACGTTGGAGGCCATTAATGAGTTTGGAAGCTCTGATACCATGTAAAATTGAGAGCAATTCTAAATAGAAAAATAATTTTATTGATCACAGAAAATATCTGGAAGCTCTTAACTGATTTACAAGCCCTACTCTTCTTTATATACACGCAGCAGAGAGAGAGGGAAGAATAACTAACTATCAAAGCTAACTAATCACAGATCAACACCTGTTAGCTATTTAATCTAACGGCTCTGTTTCTTCAATCTACTTCTTTTCCTTTTGATTAAAACAGTGTCGTTTTCACCTCCATGTAATTCTTGACATGCTCTGTTTCTGCTCCCTGAGACTTCATCATCACGTAGTTCTCTCACTCTCTCTCTCTCTCTCTCTCCTTTTCTTTAATCTAGGATCTACGACCCAAATTAGATAGTGTGCAAGTTTATGGTGTTGCGATTCCACCAATACATATAGCCTGTGCCATGAACCATCCCAGCGCTAGGTGTTTGGAGTCTTTGGACTCCGTCAACTATCTTATATGAAAGTCAAAGTTCAAACTTACAAAAGGCTGTTTATAGTGTTAGCGTTGTAAAGTAGAGCCTAAATTAGTAGTGTTAAGGTAAACCAAGGTTGTCAAAATCGGAATCCTACGTAGGATCGTGGGAGGTAGGTAGGATCGTGGATCGTAGGATCGGATCGTGGATCGTAAGATCCTACATTATTTGAGAAAAAAACAAAAAAATACACATTGTTATGTTAAATAATCACATAAATTATACATTTATTGATATAATTACCATACATCACTACATTCATTTGTAAACATTATTTAAAGATGCCAAAAACCTCAAAATATGATACTCTATTAGAATATTTTTTATTTGAGTCTAATTGACACTCTCTATACATTAGAGTGGAAAAACTTGGTCTATTGGGATTTTATTTTTAATTTGGGTCAAACTGAGCCTTTTGTCAAGTTAAAGAAGATTATAAGAAACCAAGGTTGTTTGGGATCGTCAGAATCGTACAATCCTACCGATCTTAAACGATCGCAAAAATCCTTGAAAGATTTAGATTGTTTTAGGTAGGTGGGATCGTAAAATCGTAGGATCGTAAGATCCAGATCGGATTTTGACAACCATGAGGTAAACAACAAATAATATTGAATAAGCAATATAACTTAGCAAAATTATATATTTATATGTACTTTTCCTATAATAATTTTGCAATTGAGGCTTTGTTTAAAATATTTTACATTGAAAATATTTTCATTTTATGGTGTTTGGTTGCATATTTGAAAATTCATTTACAAGTGCCTATTTCAAGGTTAAAAAAAAAAAAAAAAAAACCCCAAATTTGCAAGGACACTAGTAGAGATCTATAAATTTTTTGTGTGACAAGGCCTAGTAGTGGAGATGTGTGCAAAACAAAACCAAATCTAAAGGGCCTAGGAAAAAAAAAAAAAAATCCCTAAATTAGCATCAAACAACAAAACAGCAAAACAATTGCTCTATGAAAGTCATGAGCATAGTTTTCAGAACCGGACCGGATCGGGAGGTCGGACCGTGAAAATCGGGAACCGGGATGAAAATCAGTTTTTTAAGCATAAAGAACCGGATTTTTTGTTAAATCCGTGAACCGCTAAAAGCGGGGTTGGACCGCACGAACTGGTGAGAACCGTGCGGTCCAACCCCTTAGCAATTTTTTTTTTTTTTTTTATTCTACTTAATTAAATTATCCATCTCTTACAAGGAATAAAAAAAAATTATAATTAAAATCCTTCAAAGATATTTAATTTTACTTCAAAAATTAATCATAAATTTTAATGTTTTCATGGTTATTATTTTATTTTATTAATTTTCTTATTTAATTATTAAATATATGCTTTAAAATCATTAAATTTCTCTCACATATATAGATATATTGTCAATTTTGCTAGTTTTATAAATTTAATATCTATATTTAGGCTTTAATTAATTATTAAATTAATTATGACGTCATTACGGTTCGACCTCAGTTTGACCTCGATTCGACTTCAAAAACCTTGAACCTCCCTTTTACGGTTCAATGAACGGTCCGGGTCTGAAAACCTTGGTCATGAGCAGCCGTACATGCAGGTAATTACTTCCATCTCTAAGAAGAGTGAGTGGCTTTGAAGGTTGTGCTGCGGGTGAGTGCTCTCCCTATCTGTGGCTTGGGCTAGAGTTAGGAGTGGTTGTTCTATGAATGTGATCTCTACGTGTAAGAGATTGTAAAATGTAAAATGTTTTACCAAAATTTTAAGCGTAAAATATTTTACTTCTTCTTGCCTTAATTTTACAGTTTGACCAGAAAATATTTTATAGTTGACTAGATTTTACAACAAAACAAACATGGTAAAATGTGTAAAATATTTTATTGAAAATATTTTACTTCGAAACAAACAGAGCGTGAATCAACTATATGGTACAAACAAAATTAGAAGATGCAACTAGGTTGACATCTTTCTTTTCCTTTGACAAATAGGTTGCAAAGATGCAAGAGAGATAAAAACTAATAAACACAAAAAATTCTACATTTTTTTTTTTTTTTATGGAACTAAAATATTAAACAAAATACAATGCAACAGATTGCATCTTATTGTAACCTTATGACATTTTCTATCTATAAATACTAAAATGACAATAACTTACCAAGGTAAACTAAAAAGATACCAAGCAACAAATATCTTCCATATGTGCCTCCATGAATAAAATTTGAAAATTTAATGGGAGAATAATCTTGTTTCAAGAATATTTCAATCTAATATCTCACATGAATTGATTGTCGTACATTTCTACTTTTAAGAATCCAGAAGATAGTAATTGACTACATTTTCGCTTTGATAAGTTCATCCCTCATATTGATCATATTTCTATTGCCATCAAAATCCGAAATAACATCAACGACACAATATTCCTACATAATGCAATGCATTTTCTAATGAAACTGTCATTTATTACAGGAACTTCTTTTTTTTTTGGTCAATAAGGAAATATCATAAAAACTAGGAACAAACAAGTCTGTTATAACACAAGCTAGCTTTATCATTAGCTAGGATTCTTTCCACCACAGACGGTGTATTCAAAAAAACAACAAAAGAGTTTACATTGTTTGCGCCCATTTTGGCCATTGCATCCGCACATTGGTTGGCCTCCCTATATATGTGCTTTATCTGCATGTTGGGGAACTCCTTCACTAGGTTCCTGCAATCATTAAGCAAAAGTTTCAAAGTCAAGTTGGTGGTATTATTGTTTAAGAGTAATACAACACTTAATGCATCCAGCTCTACAATGATGTTGTGCAGCCCCATTTCCTTAGCAAGTAAAAGACCATCCCTCACAGCCCATAGTTCAGCCACACAACTGTTGGTGCTACCAAGAGACCTAGCATAACCTTTCAACCATTTCCCCTCATGGTCTCTAATCACTCCGCCCCACCAGCACGTCCTAGGCTGCTAAGAGCTGAACCATCTGAATTTAGCTTCACCCAACCCGCTGCAGGTTTCTCCCATCCCATGGCCACAACAGATTTGACTTTAGGCAATTTAGCATTCAGCCCTATAGAGAAGAACTCTACACTATCCTTAATACTCTTACTGAAACAAGACCGGTTCACCTTGCCGGATTTGAAAAGAAAAGTGTTTCTATGCAACCATAGCTGCCACACTCCCATGGGAAACACAATCTTCCAAGGAATGCCCATTCTACTGTGATTGATTTCTGCCTTACAGTTGACTTCAAGCCATCTACTAACCGGTAAACTAAAAGTATCCCTTAGACACATCGGGAATTGAATTTGCTGCCAAAAGTCACGAGCAAACCAACAGCCCCTCAAGAGATGATCCATAGTTTCCATGCTTTGAAGACAGATTTTGCAGATGGGGTCAAGACTTAAACCCCTTGAACCCAAAACTTCCTTGGTGGGCACGCTATTTTGAAGACACAGCCATAGAAAAAACTGAACCTTAGGATAAGTTTCAGCATTCCACACCCAATCCACTGTAATAGTATCAAGGTTCAAAGGGTTTAAATCCCTTGCCAACAAGTATGCAGATTTCAAGGAGAAAAAACCATTTTTGGAAAAGGCCCAATGAAGTGAATCCTCAACTTCTGGGCTGCAAGACAGCGGAGTAGCTTTGATGACACTGAGAATGTGTTCCGGCAGATCAAAAGAAAGACATTGAGCTTGCCATTCATGGTTTTGATTAAAACATTGCTTCACCGTAATGAGATTATCATGCCGGTTTAAAGGCCCTTCAATTATGTTTTTCAAAGGACCAATAGGAAGCCAAAAATCATCCCACACCTTTACTTTCTCCCCATTCCTCACTGACCATTTTAGCCCCTTGACATAGACTGGTCCACCCTTCTTGCAAGCTGCCCAAATAGAGGAGCAAGGAAGCTTATTACCTTCATCACTTAATCTGCTGGGCGAGAGGTATTTAGCCACCAGCATCTTCGCCCAAGGTGCTTCCTGCTCACAAGCTAATCTCCAGCAAAGCTTTGCTAACAAAGCACAGTTCCTATCCCTCATATTATGCAGCCCCAGCCCTCCAAGTTCTTTGGGTAGTGTCACAGTCTCCCATCTAACCAGATGCAGCCTCCTTTTTTCCTCAGTTGAACCCTAAAGAAAGTCTCTTTGAAGCTTATCAATTTGGTTGCAAACTTTAACAGGCAGCAAATGGCATTGCATATAATATTCTGCCACAGGAGCCGCGGAGGATTTAACAAGAACCAGCTTACCAGCCCTTGATAACAGTTTAGATCTCCAACCATCCAGCTTACTTTGGATCTTGTTAACCACAAAATTAAAGGCATTCCCCACTCTTCCTTGGTTAATAATGGGAAAACCAAGGTATTTACCTAGGTTAGTGGTTGCGGCAATACCCAATCTCCTACAAATGCCTCTCGCCCTTCCTCTAGTCACATTAGGAGAAAAAAGAACCTTAGATTTGGTATAGTTAACTTTCTGCCCAGCCAGGTTGCAGAAATTGTCAAGAAATTCAATGATAGCTTCGCAGTTTTTGTAGTCTGCTTTGGCAAACAGCATCAAGTCATCAGCGAAAAATACGTGAGAAAAGCTCAGACCACTTCTAGAAGCCCTTACTTTATCCCACCTTCTATCCTCACACATACCAGTGATTTGGGCTCCAAGAAACTCCATACACAACAGAAAAAGATAGGGAGAGATGGGATCTCCCTGTCTTATTCCTCTTGAAGGTTGGAAAGACTTAAGTTTGCTACCATTGAACAATAGCGCTGTGGTAGTGGAGGAGACACAACTCAATATCAACTTTATCATATTCTCTGGAAAACCAAAATGTTCAAGCACCATTTTAATGAACGACCACTCTAGGCGGTCATAGGCCTTTTCAAGATCAATCTTCACAACCATGAACCCTGTCCTCCCCTTCCTCTTCCTAAGAGAGTAAATTAATTCTTGGGCAATTATGACGTTATCTGAACCCCTTCTGCCTTCAATAAAAGCTGTCTACATTGGAGAAATCAAGGATGGTAGCAAGTGACGAATCCTCAAAACAATAATTTTTGCAATAACCCTGTATATCGTGTTGCAAAGGCTTATGGGCCTATATTGATTAACAGTTTCTGGACCAGATTGTTTAGGAATCAAAACAATTAAGGTCTGGTTAAGATACTCCGGAACTTTTTGCTTCCTAAACACTTCTTTGATTTCCTTTTTAACCGATTCCCCCACCACTAACCAGAACCTCTGGAAAAAACCCGCATGAAGCCCGTCAACACCAGGAGCTTTGTAGGGCTTCATTGTTTTGAGAGCATTCCAAATTTCCCCATCCAAAGGAATATCATCCATACTAACAGCATCTTCATGGCTGAGCTTGGCACACCAATCCGATCTCCATTGGGGGGCAATAGGACAAAACACTTGTTCGGATTTATACAACTTCTTAAAACTTGTACTAAAAATTTCCTTCACTTCTTCAATATTGTGACACCATTCACCCTCATTATTTTGTATACTGGTAATTTTATTCTTGCTTCTTCTGCGGAGCGTGGAAATGTGAAAGTACGAAGTATTCCTCTCCCCCAAAATAATCCAATTAGTTCTGGATTTCAAAGCCCACAGCTCCTCTTCTAGCTGGCTGATAGAGTTATATTCTTCAGTCAAAAAATCTTGTAAATTAATCAAAAAACCATTTGGACAGGTAGCTAAGGCTTTTTGGGTACCTAATAACCTGGCCAAAATTTTCTTTTTTCTAACAAAAACATTCCCAAACACTACTCTGTTCCATCTTTGAGCTTTGGTCGAGAAGCTAGAGATTGCTTCAGCTAAATTCTCTTCCCTACCAGCCCAAGCATCCCTCACAACAGTTGGGAAGTCACTGTGGCTCAGCCAAATTGACTGAAATCTAAAAGGCCTGTCAGCAGTGGACCCCAAAAAAGGATTCAAACTAAGCAGAAGAGGACAGTAATCTGAATTTATCCTGGCTAAGTGGGTGACGTTAGCTTCCGGATATAATTCCTTCCAACTCGGATTAACCCAACATCTATCAAGTCTACACTGTATCAAATTACCCAATTCCCTCTTATTAGTCCAAGTATATTTTGGGCCTGAAAACCCTAGGTCCATCATCCTACAATCATCCATACATTCCTTAATGGCCCTAACCCTTCTCTGGCAGATTGGATTCCCCCTATATTTCTCATCCTCAGACAAAACTTCATTAAAGTCCCCCATAAGGGCCCAAGGTAAATCATGCATGTTAGCTAACATCCTAAGATTATTCCAAACAATGCATCTTTCTTCAAAACGAGGACTGGCATAAATTGCACTAATTAACCAGCATAGAGTTTGAGACCTTACCCATATCAATGCATGAATCTCTTGCTCTGTAGCTGCCAGGACATCCACATTCACCAAGTCTGAACGCCACAGCAACCATATTCCTCCAGCAAATCCAATGGTGTCAGCCACTGCATGCCCATCAAAAGGAAGGGTTTCAATGATCTCAGCTGCTCTAGCACCACTCATCCTGGTTTCAATGATCACCATAAGGATTGGTGCATGCCATTCCACCAAATCCATGACCGTCTTCCTGAATTGAGGTTTCATAGCACCTCTACAGTTCCAAATCAGAATGTTCATCATTTTATAATGAGTAGAGACAACATCCTCGTGAGCCAGAGAAGAAGAAACATCAGTGTTTCTCAATCTCCATACCTCCAACATCTCTTTCCTCGATTCCCAAATCCCCTTGATTAGAGTCACTGAGTGCATGATTATTCCCAAGTCCCCTTGTGTTGCCTTGGCTACAATCGTTCCGCTTAATCTGGGCTCGGCAAACTGGATCATTTTCACCCTGTGAAGGCTGCCCATCAACGAGCATTCCATCGGGAAGTTGATCAATTTCTTCATTTCTGAAATCACTGTCTCCGTCAACATCGCTTCTGCTTCCGATAGATATTTTTCCGAGTTCTGCATTACGGATCTTGTTGTTGATGGCCCTGAGTTTGTCATCGGAGTGCTTGGTACTGGAGGCTGATCCGTCAAAAACCTCCACCATGGGTTCGGCGTTGTGATCCACGCCTCGTCTTTCAAAGGCAAGTAACCCAGCTGCTTGCTTCTCTCCATTAGAGGAAAAATGTTCTTCCATGCCACCATCAGCTCTGTTTCGAACCAGCCCCACACCTCTGTTGGGTCTTGTCTTATCCACCGAATGGTTGAGTCGCTCACCGGTATGATCTTTCCTTTGTAGAGAATCCCCCACTTCTCCTTGCCTTCCATCACCGCTGCTATAATGTTTAGTTGCTGTATTCTCCTTTCCCGTTGGACTGCTACTCTCTATATGGGTCACTTTTAGGTTCAAAGAGCCAGAAAAACAAAACGGGCCTTGCTCTATATCAGACCCAAACACAAAAAGCCCACTCTTGCTGCTCTGGCCCACTTCTTTTGGTTGTAAACCAACTAATTTCGTTGCCTTCTGGTTAGTTCTGGAGCGTACTCCCTTATTTTTTGCTCCCTTGCCACTTTTTAGCTGACTATGATTGGACGTAACCATATCTTTCTGTGACACGACGGGTTGCGTGTGCAAGGATTTCCTTTTCCCATATCTTCTACTCATACTTGCTACACTAGGCTCGGCAGTGGTGGCTATGGAAGTTTGCGTCATCTGCACATCCGCCGTATGACTCATCGTCTGGACCCGTTGCACTGATCTAGCTCTATTATTCCCTTTCCTTCTATTAACAACCATCCATTCACCATATTCCTGCTGCACATCTTCCTTTTTCTTCAACCCTTTTGCTTCTTGAGCACTTTGCATGCCGGTTTGGTCATCATTTTGCTCCCCTGTTTCTTCACCACTTCTGTCATGCCCCAAACCCGATTACCCGGATTTGTGACCATGACCGGCATGCTAATATCAAGCCTAAACCTGATATTAGCAAGAACCAACTTAACTTTTACAAAACTTTTGCAAAAGCTTCTCTTTTTCATTTCAGAATAATTTTCTTGTTTCTTTACTTCTTGATATCATTTTTCACTTGATAGTCAGAGCATCTATACTGTACTCAAAGTATAACATAATCCACCAATCATTTAATTCCACACTTTCACATAATGCATCTCTTAATACTTTAAGGTACATAACTTTCTTTAGATCCTAAAATACACAATACAACAAAACTAAACATCAAATTGCTAATTCAGGATCTATGCATATAAAACTAAAACCAGCTCCTTCCCAAAACTCGACTAAGGTTCCCTCTGCTCCAAAATAAACCTGCTAACTGAAAGAGTGGAAGGGGTGAGCTACACAGCTCAGTAAAGGTAAGATATATGAGAATTCAATAAGGATGCATGTAAATCAGATCATTTCGTTCTATGAATATTTGAACAGGAGAACATCTTTTCATGCATAGTATTTTATACTATTCATAATAGCTTATACGCTCTTCATAGAAAATAATTGTTCTCCTTTTCTTATTAGGTTAACATTACCAAATCTTTTGGATTAAATTTCTTTCATTTTCTACAAAGTCACCACATATATTCTCATTACAAAATAATCATTTTAACGTAAATCAATTATTTGACAACTTTGTATTAAACTAGAAACATCTTGACCCAATAAGAAAACCTTTCTTTATAAACCTCTTCTCATAGAATACTATAACTTTCAT